>NW_004444253.1:282111-320740 GCF_000243295.1 Trichechus manatus latirostris
CCGCGGCGCCCAGGCTCCTTGTGCGCTCCTGTCCTGCCCGGCGCCCCGGCCCGGCGCTGGCCAGATGCTGAACCAAGCGCTCGCGGCCCGGGAGCCGGGCGGGGCTGCAAGCCCTCGACGGCCGAGCTGCCCGACGTCTCCCTGAGCGCGCGTCCCTCGGGCCGCCCAAACTGCCCACAAGGGCCCCTAGTCTGCCTGCTGACCAGCTCCTCGCCCCGGATTGGGGCACCACAAGCCCCGGAGATGCTTCCAGGAGGGTCAGTTCCGGGATCCCCGCGTTGCTTCCACACCTCGCCCTTCCCCGCGGCCACCGCTGTCACCTCGCCGCCCCTCGCTGCGGACCACCGGCCTCTTCCAAGAGGTTGTTCCCAGGCCCGCTCCCGCCCACTTCCAGCCATCCTTCCAGTGTCTTTGACATCCGTAGAGGCGTTGCTTCTACTCCCTGGTCTCCGGGTTTTCGTGGTGAACAACTCTATCCTGGCGTCCCTCCGTCTTTGTTCATGCCCCAGACCTTGCCATCACCAGACACCGAATCACTTCCAGTGTCTATTTCAGACCTTCCTTTCCCCTTTCCTTCCTTCCTACCTAAATATTTAATGAGAACCTATCATGTGCTGTTCATCCATCCATTCATTCACTCAACAAACCTCGAGGAGCACCTAAGCGCCCAATCCTGCTTCATGAAGCTGACACTAAGGTTGGCAAATATTTACACAGTGCTTGCTTCGTTCTGGAGCCTCAGTGGCACAGTGGTTCAGAGCTGGCTACTAACCAAAAGGTAGGCAGTTCCAATCCACCAGCCAATGGGGCAGTTCTACTCCGCCCTTTAGGGTCACTGTGAGTCAGAATCGACTCCACAGCAACTGTTTTTTTGTTTGTTTGCTTCATGCTAGGTGCTGTTCTGGATGGTTCACACACAATTCGTTTATTCAATCCTCGCAGCTCTAGGGTTAGGAACCTTCCCAGGGTCACCATCCTAAGAGTGGCAGAGGAGGCAAAGCCGGTGTGGAGACTCTGTCCTCTTAACCAATACATGGAGAGCAAATACATATCCCACCCAGGATCAGGGAAGGGTACGTGCTATGAGGAAAGTACTACAGGGAAACAAGGTTGGGAAGGACAGTGGAGGCAGCTCTTCCACCTGGGGTCAGGGAACACCCCTTTCAGGAAGTGACCTTTCACAGAGTGGACCTGCACATTGCAAAGGCCCAGAGAATGGGGTCCAGGCATAGAGGCGGCAAGCATGGGGCCCCAAGGAGGTGTCTGGCTTCTGTCTAAGTGGGATGGGAAGTTACTGCAGGTCTTTGAGCAGAGCCATTGTCATCTGCTCCATTTTCTAGAAAGACCCCTCTGGCTGCTATGTCAAGGGTGTGTATCACTTAGGATGCATTTAGCGTGAAGCCAACCAATGCCCAGCACAGGCAGTTTTAACCTCGTGTTACAAAAAGTCCCAAAGTATACAGTTTCAGGAATACAGACTCTTCCATCCTTCTTGCCATGATCACCATGTACAACTTTTGTTCTCATACTTGTCACCTCATGACCTCAAAGTGGCTGCCGTAGCATGAGTGACCATGCCTTTACACTGCCATCCCAAACGTGAAGTCAGTGCAGGCATAAAAAGAATATCTACTTTTTACTTCCCACAGTCCCCTGATACCTGGCACATAGCAGGCAATCAAGGAATATTTATTACATAATAGGATAAAAGCAAGGTTCGTGAATAAGGAAGCAAAGCGTGTCTTTGGCACACTCAAGCGCCCCATTCCATAGGACTCACAGCACTCTTGAACTCCTCCACACAGCACCACACAGCAAGGAGGTGTCTGAGGAGACCCTCCTTCCAAGCCCTCCACCCAGTTGGTCCTCCCCTATCATATATTTGGGCATGTTATCAGGAGAAATCAGTCCCTGGAGAAGGACCTCGTGCTTGGTAAAGTAGAGGGTCATCAAAAAAGAGGAAGCCCTCAAGAAGATGGATTGACACAGTGGCTGCCAACAACAGGCCCAAGCATAACAGTGAGTGTGAGGATGGTGCAGGACAGGGCAGTGTTTCGTTCTGTTTCACACAGGATCACTATGAGTCAGAACCAACTCAGCAACAACAACAATCATATCTCAGGCATCAGAAATCATCTTTCCCCCGTCTTCCACCAAAAACTAAAACAAATATAATTAAACAATAACCCAAACCACTGCCATCGAGTCGATTCTGATTCATAGTGACTCTACAGGACAGAGGAGAACTGCCCCATAGGGTTTCTGAGAATGTAAATCTTTACAGAAGCAGACTGCCACATCTTTCTCCTGAGGAACGGCTAGTGAGTTCAAATCGACGACCTTTTAGTTAGCACCCAAGTGCTTTAACCACTATGCCACCAGTGCTCCTTAAAAAAAACAATAACAAACTCATAAAAGAAGAAACAAACAAAATAACAAAATTTTTCCCATTTCCACTCCTAGACCTCACAGATAGTGAAGGAAAAAATTTTTTTTCATGCAATGGTCATCACTATTTCCAAAACATTTTCATCACCCCAAACAGAAACTCTTTTAAGATTAACTTCTCTTTCCCCCTCCCTCTCATCCCTGGTAACCACTAGTAAGCTATGGTCTCTATACATTTGCCTATTCTAGACATTTCATGTAAGTGGGATCATAACACGTTTCTCCATTTGTGTGTGACTTACTTCACTCCATGTAACCTTTTCAAGGGTCATCCGTGACTTACCATGTATCAGTTATTTTCTTTTCATGACTGAATAATATTCCATTGTATGGATATGTCACATTTTTAAAAATAAGTTTATGATATCCTTTTATAAAGGTTTATCAGAAGCCCCTCCAGCAAAATTCTCCTTCACTGGGCATTGGGCATTAGGCAGCCCAGCCATGTGGCCACTCCAGGCCCCAAGGCTGGTGGGACATCGGATGTATGACAAAGGGGGCAGGACTGTCATCATCGCTGGGGTGAGCACATGGTTGCCCCAAACAGGGTCCACTTAGTCTGTGGGGAGCTTCCAACAGGCCTGCCATGAGAGAAACAGGAAGGTCAGTGAGGGTCTTGATAGCATCCCAGGGAGAGGTGGTAAAGCTCAGAGGGGTGGCCATGAGCAGTGCTTAAGTGTTTAAGAGCTGGAAATGGCTGAACCACCAACGCATTGGATGTGAGGTGTGAGGAAGAAAGAAATCGAGGCTCTTAGATTTTGGCCTGAGCAAATGTGTGGGTGGCAGCGCCCTTTACTGAAACGGGAAGATGAGGGGAAAAGCTCGTTAGTCACAGAAAGGGGAATCAAGAAGTGCATATCTGGAACAGAAGTGGAGATGCCAAGTAGACACTGGGTATCTCTCAGGAGCTCACACAGCTGGTTACAGCCAGAGGTACAAATGCCGAGGCTGGCTGGAGACCTTGTGTTGCCCCCTTCCAGATCCTCTCCCACCCTCCTCCACTCTAGCCAGTACCCTGCGGCTGACCTGTGCAGCCACATCAGCTTGCTCCCTTGACGGCTGGCACTTGGGTGTGCTTGGCCGAGGGGAAGCACCAGTTGGTACTTGAGGGGGAAGAGGAGAGAAGAGTCAGAGCATTTGCTCCTCAGCTTCCTCCTGCTGAAGCCTCGCCTGGAGGTGCCGCTCCTGCCAGGTGGCCTCTCCACCTCCTTTCAGTGCGCAGGTTCCAGTGGCTGCTCGCTGCCCTTGTTTCTGTGCCTGGGCAGTGACAATGGGATTCGTCAGCCTCTGCAGGCTGTGAGCCAGCAGCCTGTGGTCTTGCCCATCAATCTTGGATTCATCAGGCCCTGTAGCTATGTGAGTCAGGAGAAGCCTCCAGCCTGATAACTGGCCCACAGACTTGGGACTTGAAAGCCTCTACAGCTACATGAGCCATTTCCTCGAGATAAATCTCTCTGTCTGTCTCTGTCTCATGTCTGCTGTTGTTGTTGTCATCGAGTTGGTTCTGACTCATGGTGACCTTATGTACACCAGAACGAAAAACTGCCCAATCCTGCCCCATCCTCACAATCATTGTTATTTTTGAGCTCATTGTTTTACCCACTTTGTCAATCCATCTGGTTAAGGGTCTTCCTCTTTTTCGCTGACCCTCTACTTAACAAAGCGTGATGTCCTTCTCCAGGCACTAGTACTTCTGGATAACATGTCCAAGGTATGTGAGACGAAATTTCACCGTCCTCGTTTTGAAGAGGCGCTCTGGCTTGCAAGGCGGACTTGTTGGTTCTGCTGGCAGTATGTTCAGTATTCTTCACTAGCCACCGTACTTGAAAGGCAGCAGTTCTTCTTCTGTCTTCCCTCAAAGTGACATCTTTGCTTTTTAACACTTAAAGAGGTCTTTTGCAGCAGATTTGCCCAATGCAATACATCATTTGATTTCCTAACTGCTGCTTCCATGGAAGTTGATTGTGGATTCAAGGAAAACGAAATCCTTGACAACTTCAATATTTTCTCCTTTTATCATGATGTTCCTTATTCGTCCGGTTGTGACGATTTTTGTTTTATGTTGAGGGGTAATCCATACTGAAGGCTGTAGTCTTTGATCTTCATCAGTAAGTGCTTCACGTCCCCTTCACTTTCAGCAAGTGAGGTTGTGTCATCTGCATATCACAGGTTGTTAATGAGTCTTCCACCATTCCTGATGCCACATTCTTCTTCATATAGTGCAGCTTCTCGGATTACTTGCTCAGCATACAGATTGAATAAGTATGGTGAAAGGATACAACCCTGATGCACGCTTTTCCTGATTTTAAACTGTCTTAGTCATCTAGTGCTGCTCTAACAGAAATACCACAAGTGGATGGATTTAGCAAAGAGCAGTTTATTCTCTCACAGTCCAGTAGGCTACAAGTTCAAATTCAGGGCATCAGCTCCAGGAGAAGGCTTTCTCTCTCTCTGTCGGCTCTGGAGGAAGGTCCTTGTCATCAGTCTTTCCTTCATCTGGGTGCATCTCAGTGCAGGAACCTCAGGTCCAAAGGACGCGCTCTGCTCCCAGCACTGCTTTCTTGGTGGTATGAGGTTCCCATGTGTCTCTGCTCGCTTCTCTCCTTTATATCTCAAAAGAGATTGGATTAAGACACTATCTAATCTTGTAGACCTCATCAGCATAACCTCATCACAGTGAGAAAATTTACAGCACATAAGGAGATCACATATAACCTCATCATAGTGAGTTTACAACACATAAGGAAATCACATTAGATTACACAATCATACAATACTGAGAATCACGACCTAACCAAGTTGCTACACACATTTTTGGGGGGACACAATTCAATCCATGACATAAACCATGCACTATCTCCTTGCTCTGTTCAAACGACTGCCTCTTGGTCCATGTACAGGTTCCACATGAGCACAACTAAGTGTTCCAAAATTCCCATTTTTGAAATGTTATCCATAATTTGTTGTGATCCACACAGTTGAATGCCTTTGCATAGTCAATAAAACACAGGTAAACATCTTCCTGGTATTCTCTGCTTTCAGCCAAGCTGCTTCTGACATCAGCAATTATATCCCACATTCCTCGACTTCTTTTGAATCCAGCTCGAATTTCTGGAAGTTTCCCGTCGATGTACTACTGCAACTTGCTTTCGAATGCTCTTCAGTAAAATTTTACTTGCATGTGATAGTAATGATATTGTCCAATAATTTCCACATTCTGCTGGATCACCTTTCTTTGGAATAGGCTCAGATATGGATCTCTTCCAGTTGGTTGGCCAGGTAGCAGTCTTCCAAATTTCTTGGCATAGACGAGTGAGCACCTCCAGCGCTGTATCCATTTGTTGGAACATCTCAATTGGTATTCTCTCAGTTCCTGGAGCCTTGTTTTTCCCAAAGCCTCCAGTGAAGCTTGGTCTTATTCCTTCAATACCATTGGTTCTTGATCATATACTATCTTCTGAAATGGCTGAACATTGACCAATTATTTTTGGTTCAGTAACTCTGTGTATGCCTTCCATCTATTTTTGATGCTTCCTGCGTCATTCAATATTTTGCCCATGGAATCCTTCAAAATTGCAACTAGAGGCTTGAATTTTTTCTTCAGCTCTTTCAGTTTGAGAAAAACTGAGTGTGTTCTTCCCTTCTGGTTTTCTAACTCCAGGTCTTTGCACATTTCATTATAATATTTTACTTTGTCTTCTCTTGCTGCCCTTTGAAATCTTCTGTTCAGCTCTTTTACTTCATGATTTCTTCCATTTACTTTAGCTACTCTACGTTCAAGAACAAGTTTCAGTCTCTTCTGATATCCATTTTTGTCTTTTCTTTCTTTCCTGTCTTTTTAATGATCTTTTGATTTCTTCATGTATGACAACCTTGATGTCTTCCTACAACTCATCTGGTCTTCAGTCATTAGTGTTCAATGCGTCAAATCTCTTCTTGAGGTGGTCTCCAAATTCAGGTGGGATGTGCTCAAGTTTGTATTTTGTTTGACTCTCGTTGACTTGTTCTAATTTTCTTCAGCATCAACTTGAACTTGCATATGAGCAATTGATGGCTTGCTCTGCGGTCTGCCCCTGGCCTTGTTCTGACAGATGATATTGAGCTTTTCCATTGTCCCTTTCCACAGATGTAGTTGATTTGATTCCTGTGTTTTCCTTCCAGTGAGGTCCACGTGTATAGTTGCTGCTTATGTTGGTGAAGAAAGGTATTTACAATGAAGAAGTCATTGGTCTTGCAAAATTCTGTCATGTGATCTCCAGCATCATTTCCATCACCAAGGCCATATTTTCCAACTACCGATCCTTCTTCTTTGTTTCCAACGTTCACATTCCATTTTCTCCTTAAGGGTCCTGCAGGTTTACATAAGATTTATTCCTAGGTGTTTTGTATGTTTTGATACTATAATAAAATTACATTTTCTGTTGCTCATGTTTAGAAATGCAATTCTCTTTATATATTGATTTTTGTATACAGCAATATTGCTAAATTTTTTTATTGATTCTAATAATTTATTGTTGGATTTCTTTCTGTTTTCTACATAATCATATTGAAAATAGTAAGTTTTATTTATTCTTTCCCAGTTATTATATCTTTTATTTCTTTTTCTTATCTTCCTATGCGCACTAGGATTTGCTGTGCTACGTGGTACGGTGACGGACAGAAATGGTGATAGTGGGCACCCTGATGACTTATTTCTCATCTTAAATAAGATGCTTTTGAAATTTCACCATTAAGGGTGGTGTTTGCTATGTTCTTTTTTTAAAAAACAGATATACTTTATCAAGTTAAGAAATTCCCTTCTATTCCTAATGTCTAGGAGTTTTTATCATGAATAGATGATGGATTTTATCAAATGCTTTTTCTGCATTGAGATGGTCATCTAATTTTTCTCCTTGTATATGTTATGGTGGTGGTTTGCATTAATTGATTTCCTAAACTTAAACCAACCTTGTATTCCTGGGATAGATCAAACTTGGTCATGATCAATTATCTTCTTTATATATTATTAGATTTGGTTTACTAATAATTTGTCTAGAATGCTTGCAGCTGTGTTCCTGAATGACATTGCCTGTAATTGTCCTCTCTTGCACAGTACTTATCAAGTTTTTGTATCAAGGTTATGTTGGTCTTATGAGTTGGGGGACATTTCTATAGGAAATTAATTTTTTGAAAGTACAGTGGAACTCACTGAATAGACCTGATGTTTTCTTTGTGATTTTTATCTTAATGGTTATAAGACTAGTCAGGTTTTCTATTTCTTCTTGAGTCAGTGTTAGTCCAATTATATTTTTCTGGAAATGTATTAGTCTAAAATTGTTCCTATTATCTTTTCAATCTATGCTATAGTTATGTCTTTAATCTGTGACTATGTGTTCTTTTTAGTTTCTATTATTGTTTATGTATTCTCTCTCTCATTCTTGCCAGAGATTTCTCATTTTTATTAGTTTTGTCAAAGAAAAAAATTTTGGTTTTACTGAGCCTCTCTATTCTCTTTTCTATGTCATTAATATCTGCTCTTTATGTTTCCTCTCCTTTCCTTTGTTTTAGGTTTATTTTGCTTCTTCAGATGGATGACTAGCTCATTAATTTTCAGCATCTCATTTTTTTAATGTAAACATAAATTTCCCCATGCGCCTGTCAGTTTGTCATACTGTAGGGGCTTGCCTGTTGCTGTGATGCTGGAAGCTATGCAACCAGTATTCAAATACCAGCAGGGTCACCCATGGCGGACAGGTTTCAGCTGAGCTTCCAGACTAAGATACACTAGGAAGAAGGACCCAGCACAGTCTACTTCTGAAAAGGATAAGCCAGTGAAAACCTTATGAACAGCAGCGGAACATTGTCTGATATAGTGCCGGAAGATGAGCGCCTCAGGTTGGAAGGCACTCAAAATATGACTGGGGAAGAGCTGCCTCCTCGAAACAGAGTCCACCTTAATGATGTGAGTGGAGTCAAGCTTTTGGGACCTTCATTTGCTGATGTGGCATGACTTAAAATGAGAAGAAACAGCTGCAAACATCCATTAATAATCGGAACATGGAATGTACGAAGTGTGAATCTAGGAAAATTGGAAGTTGTCAAAAATGAAATGGAACACATAAACATCGATGTCTTAGGCTTATTAGTGGACTTGTACTGGCCATTTTGAATCGGACAGTCATACAGTCTACTATGCCGGGAGTGATACATTCATCTTCAAAAAGAACATTTCAAAATCTATCCTGCAGTACAGCACTGTCAGTGATGGGATAATATCCACACATCTACAAGGAAGACCAGTTAATATGATTATTTTTCAAATTTACACGCCAACCTCTAAGGCCAAAGATGAAGAAATTGAAGATTTTTTCCAACTTGTACAGTCTGAAATTGATTGAATATGCAATCAGGATGCATTGATAATTACTGGTGATTGGAATGCAAAAGTTGGAAACAAAGAAGAAGGATCAGTAGTTGGAAAATATGGCCTTGGTGACAGAAACGATGCTGGAGATCGCATGATAGAATTTTGCAAGACCAATGACTTCTTCATTGCGAAAACATTTTTTCAACAACATAAGTGGCAATTATACACATAGACCTTGCCAGATGGAATACGCAGGAATCAAATCAACTACATCTGTGGAAAGAGACGATGGAAAAGCTCAATATCATCAGTCAGAACAAGGTCAGGGACAACTGCGGAACAGACCATCAATTGCTCACATGCAAGTCCAAGTGGAAGCTGAAGAAAATTAGAACAAGTCCATGAGAGCCAAAGTATAATCTTGAGTATATCCCACCTGAATTTAGAGACCATCTCAATAATAGATTCGATACGCTGAACACTAATGACTGAAGACCAGACAAGCTGTGGAATGACATCAACGACATCATACATGAAGAAAGCAAGAGGTCATTAAAAAAACAAGAAAGAAAGAAAAGACCAAAGTGGATATCAGAAAAGACTCTGAAACTTGCTCTTGAACTTAGAGTAGCTAAAGTGAAGGAAGAAATGATGAAGTAAAAGAGCTGAGCAGAAGATTTCAAAGGGTGGCATGAGAAGACAAAGTGAAGTATTATAACGACAGGTGCAAAGACCTGGAGTTAGAAAACCAAAGGGAAGAACACATTTAGCATTTCTCAAGCTGAAAAAACTGAAGAAAAAATTCAAGCTTCGAGTTGCAATATTGAAGGATTCTACAGAGAAAATATTAAACAACACAGGAAGCATCCAAAGAAGATGGAAGGAATACACAGAGTCACTATACCAAAAAGAATTGGTCGACATTCAACCATTTCAGGAGGTAGCATGTGATCAGGAACTCATGGTATTGAAGGAAAAAGTCCAAGCTGCACTGAAGGCATTGATGAAAAACAAGGCTCCAGGAATTGATGGAATACCAACTGAGATGTTTTAACAAATGAATTCAGTGCTAGAAGTGCTCACCCATCTATGCCAAGAAATTTGGAAGACAGCTATCTGGCCAACCAACTAGAAGAGGTCCATATTTATGCCTATTCCCAAGAAAGGTGATCCAACCTAATGTAGAAATTATCAAACAATATCAGTAATATCACACGCAAGTAAAATTTTGCTGAAGATCATTCAAAAGCAGCTGCAGCAGTATGTTGACAGGGAACTGCCAGAAATTCAAGTTGGATTCAGAAGAGGACGCGGACTGAGGGGTATCATAGCTGATGTTTGATGGGTCCTGGCTGAAAGCAGAGAATATCAGAAAGATGTTTACTTGTATTTTATTGACTGTGCAAAGGCATTTGACTGTGTGGATCATAACAAATTATGGATAACATTGCAAAGAATGTGAATTCCAGAACACTTAATTGTGGTCATGAGGAACACGTACACAATCAAAAGGCAGTCATTCAAACAGAACAAGGGAATACTGTGTGGTTTAAAGTCAGGAAAGGTGTGCGTCAGGGTCATATCCTTTCACCATACCTATTCAATCTGTATGCTAAGCAAATAATTCAAGAAGCTGGGCATCAAGATTGGAGGAAGAGTCATTAACTATCTGCTATATGCAGATGACACAACCTTGTTTGCTGAAAGTAAAGAGGACTTGAAGCACTTATTGATGAAGATCAAAGACTACAGCCTTCAGTATGGATTACACCTCAACATAAAGAAAACAAAAATCCTCACAACTGGACCAATAAACATCATGATAAACAGAGAAAAGACTGAAGTTGCCAACGATTTCACTTTACTTGGATCCACGATCAACACCCATGGAAGCAGGAGTCAAGAAATCAAAAGACGCATTGCATTGGGCAAATCTGCTGCAAAAGACCTCTTTAAAGTGTTAAAAAGCAAAGATGTCACCTTAGAGACTAAGGTGCACCTGACCCAAGCCATGGTGTTTTCAGTCGCCTCATATGCACAAAATAGCCAGACAATGAATAAGGAAGGTCGAAGAATTGATGCCTTTGAATTATGGTGTTGGTGAAGAATATTGACTACACCATGGACTGCCAAAAGAACAAACAAACCTGTCTTGGAAGAAGTACAACCAGAATGCTCCTTAGAAGCAAGGATGGTGAGATTACATTTCACTTACTCTGGACATGTTATCAGGAGGGACCAGTCCCTGGAGAAGAACATCATGCTTGGTAAAGTAAAGGGTCAGTGAAAAAAAGGAAGACCCTCAAGGAGATGGATTGACACAGTGGCTGCAACAATGGGCTCAAGCATAACAATGATTGTGAGGATGGTGCAGCACTGGGCAGTGTTTCGTTCTTTTCTACATAGGGTTACTATGAGTCAGAACTGACTCGATGGCCGCTAACAACAACGTTGTGTGTTTTCTATGTCATTAGTATCTGCTCTTTATGTTTCCTTTTCTCTCTTTTGTTTTAGGTTTATTTCGCTTCTTCAGATGAACGGATAGCTCATTGATTTTCAGCATCTCTTTTTTTCTAATGTAAACATTTGGAGATATAAATTTCCCTCAAATACTGTCTTATCTTCATTAGTTTTGTTTTATTTTCATTATTGTTCAGTTCTAAATATTTTGTTATTTTCTTTGTGTTCTTTTGAGTGTTTATTAATTTTCAAATGTCTGAAATAGTTATCTTTTTGTTATTGATTTCTGACCATGTATTTTGGCAGAGAACACAGTCTGTATGAAGTTTGTTGATGCTTCAGAGTCCAGTGTGCAATAAATTTTCATACATAGTCCATATATATGCCTAGATGATCGAAAAGAATGCATGCTCTCTAAATGTAGGGTTTCAATGTTTCAAGCTTGTTAATTTTATTGTTCAAATCACCTATATATTTGTCCTTACTGATTTTTGTCTGTTTGATCTATTAAATACTGAAAATCAGTAACAATTTCTTGTATGCTAGTCTATCCAACATAATGGTAAATTTGTCTATTTCTCCTTGTAGTTGTGAATTTTTCCTTATCTATAGATTTGAACCTCTATTATTAAACACTTAAAAGTTTAGGTTGTTTATCTCTCCTTGATGAATCAGATTTTTTGTCATAATATAGTACCTTCTTTATCTCTAGTTCTGCTTTTTGTCTTAAGTTTATTTTGTCTGATATAAATATAGCAACACCAGCTTTCTTTTGGTTAGTAGCTGTCAAATGTTTCTTCTTCTATCTTTTACTTTCAACATGTATGTATCTTTATGTTTTAGATGTGCCTCTTAAAAACAGTATGTAGTTACTACTTTTTTGTTTTGTTTAAACTAGTCGGATGATTTTTATGGTTTATCTAGAGTATTTATCCCATTTTCTAAAATTTCTGATAATGTAAATTTATATATTGTAATTTCTTTATTTAAATGTGTCCTTTCTATTCATCCAGCCAAAGTCTCTGGGTGGGTCAACTGGTTTGCAATCAGCTGCTAACCTAAAGATTGGTGGTTTGAACGAATCCAGCAGCACCATGGAAAAAAGACCTGGTGATCTGCTTCCGTAAAGATTACAGCCAAGAAAACCCTATGGAGCAGTTCTACTCTGTAATAGTCGGGTCACCTGAGTTGGAATTGACTTGATGGCAATGGGTCAGTCATCCAACCTTTTTATCTATTTTTCTTTCTGTGACTTTTTTTTTTTTGGCTTGGCTTTATTTTCTACCTTTTTTTCTCCCTAATCAAAGTCTGGAGCCCTAGTGGTGCACTGGCCAAGAGCTCAGGCTGCTAACCAAAAGGCTGGTGATTAGAATCCACCAGCTGCTCCTTGAAACCCTATGGGGCAGTTCTACTCTGTTCTATATTGTCGCTATGAGTCAGAATCAACTCTGCGGCAATGGGTTTTTTAATCAAAGTCTACAGTTGTTCAGTATCTTCATTTTCCTCCTGAGCAACACAAGGACCTCAGAGCACCAAGCCGAAACTTCCCTCTCTTGTATTCTATTATTCTATCACAGTTGTGCATTTTAGTGTTATCTTCCTTTAAAACAAACAAAAACAAAAAGACACACGACCAAAAACTAAACCCATTGCCGTTGAGTTGATTCCAACTCATAGTGACCCTATAGGACAGAGTAGAACTGCCCCCATAGGGTTTCCAAGGAGTGCCTGGTGGATTCGAACTGCCAACCTTTTGGTTAGCAACCGTAGCTCTTAACCACTATGCCACCAGGTTTTCCAAAAAGACCCACAGGACACTACTGTTGTTTTAAACAGTTGTGACTGCCATGAAAATGTGCTTCCTGGGCTCCAACTATGGGGCACCTGAGTGACCAAGGGCCCAGCCTCTGCACTCTGTACTGGCCACATGTTTGTACTGTGGCTACCCGCTTCAGCTCGGAAACTCCCAGGTGGCTTTACTGAACCTTTCTGAACTTTTCATGGGGCCCTGGTGGCACAGTGGTTAAGAGCTTGGCTGCTAACCAAAAGGTCAGCAGTTCGAATCCACCAGCTGCTCCTTGGAAACCCTATGGGGCAGTTCTACTCTGTCCTATAGGGTCACCGTGAGTCGGAATCGACTCAACGGCAATAGGTCCATGGTCTAGGACACTCCTACCCAACCTCTCCTTCACCAGAAGTTAGACCTGCATCATAGACTGAGGGCGCTCCCAGCCTCTCCCTGCTCCCTCGCTATCTTCTAATAATGATAACAACAATAATATCATCATCATCATCTCATGAAATCCTTGTACCTTTAACTCCATCTGCATCTTGGAGGACCTGGACTGATATACGTGGCCCCTCCTTCCCAGGCAAGGGCTGGCTCTTCTTCTGGGCTAGAAGGTGCTGCAGAAGTATCTTCCTCACAGGGAACAAGGGCCCCTCAGAGGCTGCCCCGCCGGCCTGCCAGGCCATGCGGTTGTGTTAGCTGCCTCGAGTTGGTCCGGATTATTGGCAACCCCAGGCACAACAGAATGAAATGCTTTCTGGTCCTGTGCCATGCCCATGATCAGTTGTGGATCAGACTGTTGTGATCCATAGGGTTTTCATTGGCTGGTTTTTGGAGGTAGATCATCAGGGCTTTCTTCCTAGTCCATCTTAGTCTGGAAGTTCCACTGAAACCTGTTTAGCATCTTAGCCATGTGCAAGCCTCCACTGACAAACAGGTGTTTGCTGTGTATGAGCTACATTTGCCAGGAATGGAAGCTGGCTCTCCTGCATGGAAGATGAGAATTCTACCACTCAAGCCCCAACATAAGCCAGCTAAGCCCAACAAGGGAGGAAAGCCCCAACGATACAGCCCAACAAAGACAAGAACTAGCCAGCATGCACCGGAGGAGGAGCCGGGAGAACTCCTGAAATTGGGTTGCAAGGTGCTTGATTGAGGGGGCAGAGTTTAAGGCTAAATGAGCAAAGACATTTTCTCAGGACACGGGATTGAAGGCCCTGGCAAGAATCATAGGGGATGGGCAGACACGCTCCTGAGCTAACTCTGAAAAGCCTGGAGAAAGCAGTAGCCAGCTCTCAGGGAAGCCAGAGCACAGGGGAGGGGGATGGCCACTGGATAAAAGTGGCCGAGGGAGCTGGCGTGTGGGACAGTATGTCACGAGGCCAGAAGACCCCAGAGGATATGGTTCAAGAGATCACCAAGAGGACACCTGGACACCTGTCTCCAGGCCATGGAGAATGCATTGGCCGGGAAGGGCGGGGGACAGCACTACATTCACCAGGAAGTGTGATAGGGTGGCCAGTCACAGTGCTAGGCTCCGTAACACCCATGGGGGTGGCACCAAAGGAGGCTTGGGGCGTGGTGTCCACAGGGGCTGCCTAACATGCAGAAGTGGAGCAGCAAGGCTGAGGGGCAGGGGACGATGCAGTCATCTGGTAATAAGTCCAGACCCCTGCTCAAGTTCTAGGCCTGAACCACTTTCAGATCTGGAACCCACTGATGAAAGAGGTGCTGGTGCCCATCAGGATGGGCCTGGGAGCATCTTGGCAAGTACATGCTGCCATGACCCCTTTTCCTCCCTGAAGCCTGAGCTCGTACAGCTGGGTGAATGGACTGGCAGGAGAATAGCCAGACATCAGACTTATGGACAGAGGGTCTGGGCTGACCTGGAGATCTGAAGCACCACCATGGAAGCCCCATTGGGGGATGTCATGGGTTGAACAGTGTCCTCCAAAAATGTGTGTCAAAGTGGTTAGTCCATGCTTCCCAGTATTGTGTGAATGTCCACCATTTTGTCATCTGATGTGATTTTCTTATGTGTTGTAAATCCTACCTCTTATGATGTTCATGAGATGGGATTATCAGCAGTTATGTTAATGTTGCAGGACTCAATCTACAAGATTAGGTTGTGTCTTAAACCAATCTCTTTCGAGATATAAAAGAGAGAACCGAGCAGAGAGACATGGGGACCTCATACCACCAAGAAACATGAACCAGGAGAATAACGTGTCCTTTGGACCTGGGGTCCCTGGGCTGAGAAGTTCCTCATCCAGGTAAGATTGATGACAAGGACATTCCTCCAGAGCTGACAGAGAGAGAAATCCTTCCCCCGGAGCTGGCACCCTGAATTTGGCCTTCTAGCCTACTAGACTGTGAGAGAATAAACTTCTGTTTGTTAAAGCCATCCACTTCTGGTATTTCTGTTAAAGCAGTACTAGATGACTAAAATAGGGGGCCTGCAGGGGCCAGGTGACACAGAGCCCGGGGTCTGAGTATGCAGATCTGCTCAGTGATCACCCCAGCCCCTGTGCCTGATTGGACTTGAGCAGGTTGTCTGTTGGCATAACCCCAACACTGGGCTCCTGGTCTTCGGAGTAAGAGACATCATAGTGGGAAGGTCCAGTGCAAACCTCTGACTCTGCTGTCCACCCCAGCCAGGAGTGTAAACCAAACACAATACTGTATCCTCAAGGATGCAGAGGTAGTCCTCTTAGGCCAGTCCCTCAGAAACTGGTGGAGAACGGCTGTGGACCCCTGCAGACAAACACATCACAGCCCAAACATGGCTGCTGCACCATGTTGATAAGGTTTCAGGTTACCATATTGATAAGGGAAGCAACCACTGTTTGGTGAATGCATCTTTCCCATTTGTCTTAGTCATCTAGTGCTGCTATAATAGAAATACCACAAGTGGATGGCTGTAACAAAGAGAAGTTTATTTCCTCACAGTAAAGTAGACTAAAAGTCCAAATTCAGGGCGTCAGCTCCAGGGGAAGGCTTTCTCTCTCTGTTGGCCTTCTCATCACTCTTCCCCTGACCAGGAGCTTCTCTGCACAGGGACCCTGGGTCCAAAGGACACCCTCTGCTCCTGGCACTGTTTTCTTGGTGGTATGAGGTCCCCCATTCTCTGCTTGCTTCCCTTTCCTTTTATCTCTTGTAAGATAAAAGGTGGTGCAGGCCACACCCCAGCGAAACTCCCTTTACATTGGATCAGGGATGTGACCTTAGTAACGGTGTTACAATCCCACCCTAATCCTCTTTAACATAAAATTACAATCACGAAATGGAGAACAACCACACAATACTGGGAATCATGGCCCAGCCAAATTGATACACACATTTTTGGGGGGACATAATTCAATCCATGACACCATTCCAGTTAGAAAAGGGGATCAGAAACCATTCAAGTTCACATGGAATGGTGTTAGGTACATCTAGCTTTAGGGCTGTGTTAATGGTCTCGCTCGCTGTCACCTTCCATTGCAGAGTTATGCAGAGCACACTGCAAGGGTGGCAGGGACATTTCCTGCTGTTCTTGGAAGGGGAGGGTGCTGAGATTGTCATCCTCTCTATTCTAAGGGTGTAGATCAGTGGGGTCCTCAGTCAATGGAGGATCTCCTATAGACTCTGCCTCAAGCAGGCCCAAGGTTGTGTCTCACGCTCCTGCTTCAGGATTCTGCTCTGACTCTGGATTCCACTTTCATTTTGTTCAGCCCCAGTGAAATCCTTAGCTACTTGCCAACTTAGAATACATTTAAAAACTGGTTTCTCATACTTTTGTCCAGCATTTTTAGTTTTTTTGTTGGGAAGAGTTGGTCGGGATATTTGGTCCACTATGCTGCAGGAGGTGGAAGGCTAGCAGGCATTTGTTCATCATCATTTGACTGCTCTCTCATTGGAACACTTCCTCTGCTATTCACACTTACCTGGCTGTACTTAACTCCTGCAGCTTCTCCTTGGTTTCCTACGCCAGTTCTTCTTCTTCTATTCAACCTCTAAATGGTGAGTCATGGGCTCTCTTCTCTTCTCTTTTTTTTAAGGAGATCTCGATCATTCTTCCTGCCCCTACCCTAATCATTCCGTATGTCATTAATCTGCTTTGTTTTATTTTATTCCTAGAACTTATCGCTACCTGAAGTTATTTCTAATACTTGTTTGTTCACTTGTTTATTATCTGTCTCTCCCCACTACAGTGTGAGCACCTCAAGGGTAGGAACCTTGACTCTTTTTGTTCATTGCTGCATCCCACTTAGACAAGTGCCTGATATAGTAGATGCTCAATAAGTATTTGTTAAGTAACTGGATAAACACATCCATGACTTTAAAAACAATCTATATGTCCTGACTCCCAAATGTATCACTGGCCCAGACTTTCCTCTTGAGCTCCAGATCTAGTTGCACAATGGTTAAGCACTCAGCTGATAACTGGAAAGGTGGTGGTTCGAATTCACCCAGCAGTTTCTCAGGAGAAAGACCTAGCAATTTGCTTCCATAAAGATTACAGCCTAGGAAACCCTATGAGGAAGTCCTACTCTGTCACCTGGGGTCACTATGAGTTGGAATAGACTTGACCACACCCAAAAACAACAACTGATATCAATACAGACATTAATACAAACACCTCAAGCATAACAAGTCTAAAACTGGTGCCTCAGTCTTCCCAGACCTGTCCTCCTGGGCTTCTACATTTTCTCCCATCCAGTTTCAACAAATGGATGCAGTGCTGGAAGTGCTCACTTGTCTACGCCAAGGAATTTGGAAGACAGCTACCTGGTCAACCAACTAGAAGAGATCCATATTTATGCCTATTCCCAAGAAAGGTGATCCAACCTAATGCAGAAATTATCGAACAATATCGTTAATATCACATGCAAGTAAAATTTTGCTGAAGATCATTTAAAAGTGGCTGTAGCAGTATATGGACAGCGAACTGCCAGAAATTCAAGCAAGATTCAGAAGAGGATGTGGAACGAGGGATATCATTGCTGATGTCAGATGGATCCCAGCTGAACGCAGAGAATACCAGAAAGATGTTTTATTGACTATGCAAAGGCATTTGACCATGTGGATCATAACAAATTATGGATAACATTGCGAAGAATGTGAATTCCAGAACACTTAATTGTGCTCATGAGGAACCTGTACACAGATCAAGAGGCATGCGTTTGAACAGAACAAGGGGATACTGTGTGGTTTAGATTCAGGAAATGTGTGTGTCAGGGTTGTATCCTTTCACCATAATACGTATGTTGAGCAAATAATCTGAGAAGCTGGACTGTATGAAGAGGAACAAGGCATCAGGATTGAAAGACTCATTAACAACCTGTGTTATGCAGATGACACAACCTTGCTTGCTGAAAGTGAAGAGGACTTGAAGCACTTACTGATGAAGATCAAAGACCACAGTCTTCAGTATGGATTACACCTCAACATAAAGAAAACAAAAATCTTCACAACTGGACCAATGAGCAACATCATGATAAACGGAGAAAAGATTGAAGTTGTCAAGGATTTCATTATACTTGGATCCACAATCAACACCCATGGAAGCAGCAGTCAAGAAATCAAAAGATGCACTGCATTGGGTGAATCTGCTGCAAAAGACCTCTTTAAAGTGTTAAAAAGCAAAGATATCACCTTTAAGACTAAGGTACACCTGGTCCAAGCCATGGTGTTTTCAACACCTCATATGCATGTGAAAGCTGGACTATGAATAAGGAAGACTGAAGAATTCGCACCTTTGAATTGTGGTGTTGATGAAGAATATTGAAGATATCATGGACTGCCAAAAGAACAAATAAATCTGTCTTAGAAGAAGTACAACCAGAATGCTCCTTAGAAGCAAGGATGGAGAGATTACATCCCACATACTTTGGACATGTTATCAGGAGGGCTCAGTCCCTGGAGAAGGACATCATTCTTGGTAAAGTAGAGGATCAGTAAAAAAGAGGAAGACCCTCAACGAGATGGATTGACACAGTGGTTGCAACAATGGGCTCAAGCATAACAACAACTGTGAGGATGATGCAGGACCAGGCAGTGTTTTGTTCTGTTGTACAGAGGGTCGCTATGAGTTAGAACCAACTTGATGGCACCTGACAACAATAACAACAGTTTCAGAAGCAGAAATCTGGCAATGATCCTTGATGTTCCCACACGTAGTCCATCATCCAATCTTGTCAGTCCTAATTTCTAAAGATATTTGGGAGTGATGTCAGCAAAAATGGTGGATGAGAAGATTCCACCAATGTCCATCCCTCCAAAATAGCACTAAATAAACTGGCCAAAACTGTCAGAACCAACTTTATTGGAACTCTGGAAACTAATCAAAAGCTTACAGAAACCAGCTTTTTTACAGACAACAGCTGAATTTCAGTAAAAGAGCTTTGTTGGCATTTAAACTTACCCTAGTCCCGTCTCCTGCTCACCTGCTTGGTGGTGCATTCCTATTACAGCTACCTAGCACTGAAGACAGCAAAAACAGAACTTATTGTTTGTTTTAACTTGTCTCTTGGCTGCCAAAAGGACCAACTCAAAGGGATTGCCTTTATTTGGCCTAACTTGAAGCTCTCCCAGGGTTGAGGTGGCTACCTGGGGGCATTTGTTGAAAAAATGTAAAGGCTAATGGATTACCTGCTGCCACCTGAAGCAAGAGATTAGTTGGGGCAAACAACAGACTAACCACAAAGCTTGGGAGGAACGGATGGGGAATTAGATTCTTTGGGAAATAAGGGCTTTAAAAAATTCCCACATATTCCTGGGAATCTAGAGAGTCATACACATGCTCAGGAACGAGCACATGGTCATAAATGGCCTGAGAAAGCCCTAAGATTTCACCTCTGGCTGACCTTCAGGCTCTATGCAAGCAGCAACTGAAGGCTAAGAAAGAGTTGTAAACTGCCTGGCTGAGTGTTGAAGGCTTGCCCTAACACACACAGAGCCCATCTGCAAAGACTGGGCTATTTTTTTCCCAAGAATTTAGGGAAATCTTTGTCAAATCACCAGCTGACCACAAAGCTAACAGACTAGAGACTTCAGTGGCCACACATGACAAAGAATACAGACTTCAGAAAATTAGTTCAGAAAAGTGATTAAACAAAAACCAACAATCACAAAAAGCAACAGCAAATCATAGGGTGTGGGAAGGATCTGATTTCTAGAGTTGTCACCTTATAATATTAAAAATGTCCAGTCAAAAAAATTATGAGGCATGCAAAGAAACAAGAAAGTATAGCTGATACAAGGGGTGGGGGTGGGGGGTAGGGAAGAAACTCTCTGAGGAAGTCCAGACATTGGTCATACTAGATAAAGACTTAAAATCAACTATTATAAATATGCTCAGATTTAAAGAGAACTAAAGGAAATCATGAGAGTAATGACTGACCAAATTGAGAATATCAATAAAGAGATAGAAATTATAAAAAGGAGCCAACAAAAATTCTGGAGCTGAGAAGTACAATAAATGAAGTGAAAAATTCATTAGGTGGTTCAACAGATTTGAACAGACAGAAGAAAGAATCAGTAACTTGAAGATAGGACAATTGAGATTACCCAGTCTGGAGCAGCAGAAAGAAAAAAGAATTTAGAAAAATAAACAAAGCCTTAGAGACCTGTGGGATACCATCAAGTGTATCAACAACATACGCATAGAGGGAGTCCCAGAAAGAGAGATGAGAGATAAAGGAGAGAGATACAGAGGCAGAGTATTTGAAAAAACAATGACCAGAAACTTCCCGGATTTTTTAAATGTTTTTTTAAATTTTTGTAACTCCAATATCTAGAACTCAGTTATTGATTCACAAATGTATTGCTTATATATATGTGTGGGTGTGTGTATGTGCATGTGCATATGTATGTGTATATATATATATATGTATATTGATTAAGCAGCAACTGCAATATTTTGGCTGAGGGACTGAGGGAGCTGAGCAGTTTGGAGAGGCAGGGAATGAAACTTCTCAAATTTGATGAAAAGCATGAATCTACACATTCAAAAACTCAATAAACTTCAAGCAGGAAAACTCAGAGACGCACACTAAGACATATTATAATCTAACTGTTGAAAGATAAAAAGAGAATCTAGAAAGCAGCAAGAGCAAAGTGATTTATCACATACAGGGAATTCTCAATAAGATTAACATTTGATTTCTCCTCAGAAACCACGGAGACCAGAAGGCAGTGGGATGACATATTCAAAGTACTGAAAGAAAGAAAAAACAAAAACAAAAAACTGTCAACCAAGAATTCTATATCCAGTGAAACTATACCGGATAGTATCATAAATAAATAAAAACAGAGTCTTAATCACTAGTAGACATGTTCTACAAGAAATGCTAAAGGGAATCCTTCAGGCTGAAGTGAAAGGATACTGGACAGTTAGCTTGAACCTACATGAAGAAATAAAGAACAGTGGTAAATATAAAAGTCATGTAGAAAACAAATAGTAAAATGGCAGAGGAAAGTCTTTCCTTGTGGTTGTTACGTTGTTAGTTGCCATCAACTCAGCTCCTACTCACGGTGACCTTATATATAACAGAACAAATTATTGCCCGGTCCTGTACCATCTTCAAGATCATTGGTATGTTTGAGTCCATTGTTGCAGCTATTCTGTCAATCCATCTCATTAAAGGTTTCCCTCAGTTTCATTGGTCCTCTACTTTACCAAACATGATGTTCTTTTCTAGCAATTGGTCTTTCCAGGTGACGTGTCCAAAGTAAGTGAGTCAAAGTCTTGCCATCCTCGCTTCTAAAGAACATTTGGATTATATTTCTTCTAAGAATGATTTGTTCATTCTTCTGGAAATCCATGGTTTATTCAATATTCTTTGCCAACACTACAATTCAAATGCATCGATTCTTCTCCTCTCTTTCTTTCTCATTATCCAACTTTGGCATGCATATGAGGCAGTGGAAAAGACATGGCTTGGGTCAGAAGCACCTTAGTCATTACAGTTACATCTTTGCTTTTTAAAACTTTAAAGTGGTCTCTTGCAGGAAATTGCCCAATGCAACACATCGTTTCATTTTTTGACTGATGCTTCCATGAGTGTTGATTGTTAATCCAAGTAGAATGAATGCATTGACAACTCCAATTTTTTCTCCGGTATGTTTTGGTCCAGTTGTAAGGATTTTTGTATTCTTCACATTTAGTTGTAATCTACACTGAAGGTTGCAGTCTTTTCTTCATCAGTAAGTGCTTCAAGTTGTTTTCATTTTTGGCCACTAAGGTTGTATCATCTACATATTGCAGGTTGTTAGAGTCTTCCTCCCATCCTGATGCTGTGTCTTTCTTCATATTGCCCATCTTGGGTTATTTGTTCAGATTACAGAATGAGTAAGTGAAAGGATAAACCCTGCTTCACACCTTTTCCAAATTTGAACCATGCAGTGTCCCCTTGTTCTATTTGAATGACTGCTTCTTTATCCATGCACAAGTTCTACATGAGTAAAATTAAGTGTTCTGAAATTCCCATTCTTTGAAATGTTATCCATAATTTGTTATGATTCACACAGTCAAATGCCTTCTGGTATTCTCTGCTTTCAGCCAAGATCCATCTGACAACAGCAACAATATCCCTTGTTCCACATCTTCTTCTGAATCCAGCTTGAACTAATGATCATTCTCTGTTTATGTACAGCTGCAGTCAGTTTTGAATTATCTTCAGCAGAATTTTGCTAGCATGTGATATTAATGATTTCTTCAACAATTTCCATATTCTGTTTGCCTTTCTTTGGAATTGGCATGAATATGAATCTCTTCCAGTTGGTTGGCCAGGTAGCTGTCTTCCAAATTTGTTGACATAGATAAAAAACAAGTGCTTTCAGCATTGCATCTGTTTGCATCAGTTGGTATTCTATCAATTTCTAGAGGCTTGTTTTTTGCCAATGACTTTAGTGCAGCTTGAACTTCTTCAGTACCAGTGGTTCTTGATCATATGCTACCTCTTGAAATGGATGAATGTCTACCATTCTTTTTGGTATAGTGACTCTGTATATTCCTTCCATCTTCTTTTGATAGTTCCTGCGTCCTTCCTTATCAGGAATTAAATTAAATGTAAATGTATTGAGATCTCCAATTAAAATGTAGAAGTTTTCAGAATCCATGAAAAACAACATGATCCAACTATATGCTGTATTAATACCAGAAAAAATAGACTTTAAAACAAAAATTCTTACAAGACGCAAAGAATGACACTGTATAACGATGAGTCAATTCATAAGAAGGTATAACAAATATAAACATACATGCACCTAACAACAGAGCACCAAAATATATGAAGCAAAAACTGACAAATTGAAGAGAAATACACAGTTCAATAGTTAGAGACTTCAAAATCCCATTTTCAATAATGAACAGAACAACTAGACATAATAGCAACAAGAAAATAAAGACTTGAACAACACTAAAAACCAAATAGACCTAAAAAGTACGCTCCACGCTACAACAACAGAATATACATTCTTCTTAAGTGCACACAGAACATTCTCCAGGATCTACTATACGTTAGGTCACAAAACAAGTTTTGATAAATTTAAAAATATTGGAATCATACAAAGTATCTTCTCTGAGCAATAATAAAAGGAATTCTGAAAAATTCACAAGTATGTGGAAATTAAACAATAAAACACTCTTAAACAACCAATGGGTCAAAGAAATCACAAAGAGAATTAGAAAATGCTTTCAGATGAACAAAAACACCACACACCAAATGTTATGGGATGCAGCAAAAGCAATGTTCAGAGGGAAATTTATAGAATATAAATGGCTACATTAAAAAGGAAGAAAAATCTCAAATCAATAAATATTCCACCTTAAGGAAATAGAAAAAGTAAACTAAACCCAAAGCAAGCAGAAGGAAGGAAATAATAAAGATTAGAGCAGAAATAAACAAAATATAAAATGCTGTTGTTAGGTGTCATCGAGTCAGTTCCCACTCATAGCGACCCTATGTACAACAGAACATAACACTGCCGGGTCCTGCATCATCCCCACAATCATTTAAATATAGAATAGGAAACAAAATAGCCAAAAAAATAAAACCCTAAAAATTGGTTCCCAGAAAAGATCAATAAAATTGACACACATTTAGCTAGATGGACCAAGGAAAAAAAATAAAAGACTCAAATTATTAAAATCAGGAATGACCGTACAGAAATGAAAAGGATAATAAGAGAATACTATGAACAACTGTATGCCAACAAATTAGATAACTAAATGGAATGGATAATTTCCTAGAAACCCCAACACTACCTCAAGAAGAAATAGAAGACCACTGTTACGGGTTGAATTGTGTTCCCCTTCCCCCACAAGATATGCTAAAGTATTAATTCCCAGTACCTGTGAATGTGACCTTACTTGGAAAGACCTCTGCAGACGAACTTAGTTAACACGAGGTCATACTGGAGAAGGGTGGGCCCTAATCCAATACAACTGGTGTCCTTATAAAAAAAGGGAAAGAGACACAGATAGAGAGAGACACAGAGGGAAGATGGCCATTTGAAGATGAAAGTAGAGACTGGAGTGATGCTGCCACAAGGCAAGAAACACCTGAGGCTGCCGGAAGCTGAGACAAGACAGAACTTCCTCTAGAACCGTCAGAGAGAGCATGGCCCTGCCAACACCCTGAATTTGGCCTTCCAGCCTCCAGAACTGTGAGACAAAAAGTATTTGTCATAAGTCACATATTGTTGTTGTTAGATGCCCTCGAGTCAGTTCTGACTCATAGAAACCCTATGTACAACAGAGGGAAACACTGCCCAGTTCTGCGACATCCTCACAGTCATTATGCTTGAGTTCATTGTTAGAGCCACTGTGTCAATCCATCTCGTTGAGGGTTTTCCTCTTTTTTGCTGATCCTCCACTTTACCAAGCGTGACGTCCTTCTCCAGGGGCTGGTCCCTCCTGATAACATGTCCAAAGCATGCAAAACAAAGTTTCACCATCCATAATTTGTTATGGTCCACAGAGTCAAATGCCTTTGCATAGTTAATAAAACACAGGTAAACATTTTTCTGGTATTCTCTGCTTTCAGCCAGGATCCATCTGACATCAGCTATGATATCCCTGGTTCCACAACCTTTTCTGAATCCAGCTTTAATTTCTGGCAGTCCCCTGTTGATGTACTGCTGCAGCCGCTTTTGAATTATCTTCAGCAAAATTTTATTTGCAGGTGATGTTAATGATATTGTTTGATAACTTCCACATTTGGTTGGATCACTTTTCTTGGGAATAGGCATAAATATGGATCTCTTTCAGTTGGTTGGCCAGGTAGCTGTCTTCCAAATTTCTTGGCATAGACAAGAAACATCTCAACTGGTATTCCGTCAATTGCTGGAGTCTTGTTTTTCACCAATGACTTCAGTGCAGCTTGGGCCTCTTCCTTCAGTACCATTGGTTCCTGATCATATGCTACCACTTGAAATGGTTGAATGTCGACCAATTCTTTTTGGTATAGTGACTCTGTGTATTGCTTCCATCTTCTTTTGATGTTTCCTGCATTGTTTAATATTTTCCCTGTAGAATCCTTCAATATTGCAACTAAAGGCTTGAATTTTTTGTTCAGTTCTTTCAGCTTGAGAAATGTCGAGCGTGTTCTTCCCTTTGGTTTTCTAACTCCAGGTCTTTGCACATGTCATTATAATAATTTCCTTTGTCTTCTCGAGCCACCCTTTGAGATCTTCTGTTCAGCTCTTTGACTTCATCATTTCTTCCTTTTGCTTTAGCTACTCAACGTTCAAGAGCCAGTTTCAGAGTCTCTTCTGACATCCATTTTGGTCTCTTCATTCTTTCCTCTAAGTGACCTCTTGCTTTTTTCACGTATGACGTCCTTGATGTCATTCTACAACTCATCTGGTCTTTGGTCACTCATGTTCAACAAGTCATATCTATTCTTTAGATGGTCTCTAAATTCAAGTGGGATATACTCGAGGTTGTACTTTGGTTCTCATGGACTTCTTCTAATTTTGTTCAGCTTCAACTTGAATTTGCATATGAGCAATTGATGGTCTGTTCTGCCGTCGGCCCCTGGCCTTGTTCGGACTGATGATATTGAGCTTTTCCATCGTCTCTTTCCACAGATGTAGTCGATTTGATTCCTGTGTATTCCATCAGGCAAGGTCCTGTATAGTCGCTGTTTCAATTGTTGAAAAAAGGTATTTGCAATGAAGAAGTTGTTGTTCTTACAAAATTCTATCATGCGATCTCTGCAACGTTTCTATCACCAAGGTCATATTTTCCAACTACAAATTCTTTGTTTTCAACTTTCACATTCCAATCACCAGTAAATATCAGTGCATCCTGATTGCATGTTTGATCAATTTCAGACTGCAGAAGTTGGTAAAAATCTTCAATTTCTTTATCTTTGGCCTTAGTGGTTGGTGGGTAAATTTAAATAATAGTCATATTAACTAGTTGTGATGGTTAAGATTGTGTGTTAACTTGGCTGGGCCATGATTCTCAGTGTTTGTATGTGATCACTCCCATGACTGAATATGCTATGAGTAGCCAATCAGTTGAAAGGGAGTTTCCTTGGGGGTGTGGCCTGCATGTGAATATAAGCAGACGTTCTGGCTTTTTGCTCTCTCTGGATCCTGCAGCTGCCTCCTGTTCATCGAACCTTCGGTTCTTAGGACTTGAGCTAGCAGCTTATCTGCTGATCCTGGGATTCATTGATCTTCACAGGCTGTGAGTGGAGTCCTGCTTTCCAACCTGCTGATCTTGGGTTAGCCAGCACCTGCAGCTATGTGAATTGGGAGAAGCCTCTCTCTCCTTTGGGACGTTCCAGCCTCTACAATTGCGTGAGCTGTTTCTTTGATATAAATCTCTCTATATATTTATATGCTTTACTGGTTTTGCTTTTCGAGGGAACCCAACCTAAGACACTGGTCTTCTTTGTAGGCGTATGAATATTACCCTGTCACTGACAGCATTGTACTTCACGATAGTTCTCGAAATGTTCTCTTTGACAACGAATGCAATGCCATTCCTGTTCAAGTTGTCATTCCCGGCATAGTAGACCATATGATTGTCTGATTCAAAATGACCAATACCAGTCCATTTCAGCTCACTAATGCCTAGGATATCGATCTTTATGCATTCCATTTTTGATGACTTCCAGTTTTCCTAGATTCATACTTCGTACATTCCACATTCTGATTATTAATGCATGTTTGAAGCTGTTTCTTCTCATTTTGAGTCATGCCACATCAGCAAATGCTTGACTCCATCCATGTCATTAAGATGGACTGCACTTTGAGGAGGCAGCTCTTCTGCAGTTGTCTTTCGAGTGTCTTCCAACCTGAGGGGCTCATCTTCTGGCACCATATCAGACTATGTTCTGCTGCTATTCATAAGTTTTCACTGGCTAATTCTTTTCAGAAGTAGACCACCAGGTCCTTCTTCCTAGCGTGTCTTAGTCTGGTAGCTCAGCTGAAACCTGTCTGCCATGGGTGACCCTGCTGGTATTTGAATACCGGTGGCATAGCTTCCAGCATCACAGTAACAAGCAAGCCCTCCTAGTAAGAAATATATGGGTATATCCGATTGTCAGAACTCATCAAACTACACATTTAAAATGGGTGCATCTTATGTAATTAAATTACGCCTCAATTAAGTTTACTTAAAAGTTTTAAAAAATTCTCATTAGGCTTTTTTTGTAGGAATTGATATGGCAATTCTAAAATTTATATAAAAATGCAAAGGACCTAAAATAGCAAAAAAAAAAAATCAAATCATCATCTTTAAGAACAAAGTTGGAGGACTTAAACTACGTGTGATCTTGATACTAACAATAAAGATACAGTAATAGCTAATTTGGCAAAAAAACAGAAAAGAGAGCAATGGAGCAGAATAGTCCAGAAATAGATACACACGCACATGCTAACTTCTACTAAGCAGCCAAAACATTTGGTGTGGGAGGAGAATAGTCTCTTAAAAACATCAGCAAAGGAGGCTGGGACAACTGGAAATATTCATGTGATAAAAATGAACCCTGATGGCTACCTCAGTCCATTCACAAAAATTAATTTGATTTGTACATCAAATATAAAATCTAAAACTATAAAGCTATAGAAGAAAACAGAAAAATGTTGTCTCAAGTTTGGGGTAGATAAAAATACCTTAAGATAGAGAACACACCAATTGAAAAAAAAATGATAAATTGGATTTAATCAACACTTAAAACTTGTGCTCTTAAGTAAATGAACAAGTTACAGATGGGGAGAAAATATTTAAATACTTTATGTCCAAAAAGGACTGTATCTAGAATATATAAAGAACTTTTACAACTCAATAATGAAAAAACAGCCCAACTGAAAAGATGTTCAACATGATTAGGACAATGCAAATGAAAACCACAATGAGACAACCACCACACACCCACCATAATGGCTAAAATTAAGATTGAAAATACTTCATGAACAACAAGAACTCTCCTACGTGGTGGGTGTGCATGTTCAATGGCACTACCACAGGATGCAATCTGGCAGTTTCTTAATGTTAGACATGTACTTACCATGTGGATCATCAACTCCATTTTCAGGTACTTACCCTAGGCCAACAGAAACATATGCCCACCAAAAACGTGCAAGAATGTCCAAGGCCACTTAATTTGAAAACAAAAAATTGTAAACAGCCCAAACGTACATCCACAGGAGAATGGGTAAACAAATTTGGTAAATTCATAATTTGGAATTCTGTTTAGCAATAAAAAGGATCAATATACTGATACTCCATAAAATGTGAGCAATAGAATCTGAGCAAAAGAAGCTAGACCAGTGAACCTACTGCATAGCGCCATGTATGAAGTTCTAGAACAGGCAAAACTAATCTATTGTGAAAGAAATCAGAGGAGTTGCTTCTTGGGGGTGGGGACTGACTGGGAAGAAACAAAAGATTTCCTGAGGTGATGGAAATGTTGTATATCTTAATAAGAGGTGGGTTACATGGGTGTATGCATTTGTCGAAACTCATTAAGCAGTACACCTAAAATCTGTGCATTTCACTGTATATGTATTGTACCTCAATAAAAAATTTGCATTGCTATTTCACACTATATAATAAATAAATTCCACCTGGATTCGAGCTAAACTTTAAAATACAAAAAAAAAAGCACTGGAGAATATTTTTATAATTTGGTGATGGAGGTCTTTCTAAATATGATACATGATCAGAAGTTACATGACGGACTTTACTACACAAGGAATTTAAATTCAGCATGGGTATAAAGTCACCATGCGTCTGTCAGTTGTTCGTACTGTGGTGGTTTGTGTGTTGTCGTGATACCAGAAGCTTTGCCACTGGTATTTCAAATACCAGCAGGGTCACCCATGTCCTTGGTGGACATGTTTCAGCGGAGCTTCCAGACTAAGACAGGCTAGAAGGAAAGACCTGGCAGTCTACTTCTGAAAAAATTGGCCAGTGAAAACCTTATGAATAGCAGTGCAACATTGTCTGATAAAGTGCCAGAAGATGAGCCCCTCAGGCTGGAAGGCACTCAAAAGACAACTGCAGAAGAGCTGCCTCCTCAAAATAGAATCGACCTTAATGACGTGGATGGAGTCAAGCTTTCGGGACCTTCATTTGCTCATGTGGCATGACTCAAAATGAGAAGAAACAGCTGCAAACATCATTAATAATTGGAACGTGGAATGTATGAAGTATGAATCTAGGAAAATTGGAAATCATTAAAATGAAATGGAACGCATAAACATTGCTATCCTAGGCAGTAGTGAGCTGAAATGGACTGGTATTGGCCATTTTGAATCAGGCAACCATATGCTCTACTATGCTGGGAATGGCAACTTGAAGAGGAATGGCCTTGCATTCACCGTCAAAAATAACATTTCAAGATCTATCCTGAAGTACAATGCTGTCAGGATAATATCCATACGGCTACAAGGAAGACCAGTTAATATGACTATTATTCACATTTACTCACTAACCACTAAGGCCAAAGAGGAAGAAACTGAAGATGTCTACCAACTTCTGCAGTCTGAAATTGACTGAACATGCAATCAGTATGCATTGATAATTACTGGTGATTAGAACGTGAAAGTTGGAAACGAAGGATTGGTAGTTGGAAAATATGGCCTTGGTGATAGAAATGATGCCAGAGATCACATGATAGAATTTTGCAAGACCAACAACTTCCTTATCGTAAATACCTTTTTTCAACAATATAAACGGCTACTATACACGCGGACCTCACGGATGGAAAACACAGGAATCAAATCGACTATGTCTGTGGAAAGAGACGATGGAAAAGCTCAATATAATCAGTCAGAACGAGGCCAGGGGCCGACTGTGGAACAGACCATCAACTACGCATATGCAAGTTCAAGTTGAAGCTGAAGAAAATTAATACAAGTCCACGAGAGCCAAAATACATCCTTGAGTATATCCCACCTGAATTTAGAGACCATCTAAAGAATAGATCTGGCACACTGAACACTAATGACCCTGAAGACCAGAGGAGTCGTAGGATGATGTCAAGGACATCATACGTGAAGCAAAACGTCACTAAAAAGACAGGAAAGAAAAAAAAAAGACAAAAATGAATGTCAGCCAAGACTCTGAAACTTGCCTTTGAATGAATGTAAAGTAGCTAAAGTGAATGGAAGAAATGATAAAGTAAAAGACCTGAAAAGAAGATTTTAAAGGGCAGATCAAGCAGACAAAGTAAAATATACTGAATGTGCAAAGACCTGGAGTTAGAAAACTAAAAGGGAAGAACAAGCTCGCCATTTCTCAAGCTGAAAGAAATGAAGAAAAAACTCAACCTTTGAGTTGCAATTTCGAAGGATTCTATGGGCAAAATATTGAATGACGCAGAAAACATCAAAATAAGATGGAAGGAATACACACAGTCACTATACCAAAAAGAATTGATCAACGTTCCATCATTTCAGGAGGTAGCATATGATCAAGAACCGACAGTACTGGAGGAAGAAGTCCAAGCTGCACTGAAGACATTGGTAATAAAACAAGGCTCCAGGAAATGATGGAATACCAATTGAGATGTTTCAACAAATGGATGCAGCACTGGAGGTGCTCACCCGTCTATGGCAGGAAATTAAAAAGATCATTCAAAAGTGGTTGCAGCAGTACACTGACAAGGAACTGCCAAAGATTCAAGCTGGATTCAGAAGTGGATGTGGAATGAGAGATATTATCGCTGATGTCAGATGGATCTTGGCGGAAAGCAGAGAATACCAAAGAGATGTTTACCTTGTTTTATTGACTATGCGAAGGCATTCAACTGTGTGGATCATAACAAATTATGGATAACACTGTGAAGAATGGGACTTCCAGAACGCTTAACTGTGCTCATGTGGAACCTGTACATAGACCAAGAGGCAGTCATTCGAATACAGCAAGGGGACAGCACATCGTTTAAAATCAAGAAAGGTGTGCGTCAGAGTTGCATCCTTTCAGCATACTTACTCAATCTGTATGCTAAGCAAATAATCCCAGGAGCTGAACTATATGAAGAAGAACGTGGCATCAGGATTGGAGGAAGACTCATTAACAACTTGCATTATGCAGATGACACAACCTTGCTTGCTGAAAGTGAAGAGGACTTGAAGGAGTACAGCCTTCAGTATGGATTACATAAAGAAAACAAAAATCCTCACAACTGGACCAACAAGCAACATCATGGTAAATGGAGAAAAGACTGACATTGTCAAGGATTTCATTTTCCTTGGCTCCACAATCAACGCCCACGGAAGCAGTGACCGGGAAATCAAACGACGTATTGTATTGGGCAAATCTGCTGCAAAAGACCTCTTTAAACTGTTGAAAAGCAAAGATGTCACTTGGAGAACTAAAGTGCACCTGACTCAAGCCATGATATTTTCAATCACCTCATATGCATGCGAAAGCTGGACAATGAATAAGGAAGATGGAGGAAAAATTGATGCCTCTGAATTATGGTTTTGGAGAAGAATATTGAATATACCATGGACTGCCAGAAGAACAAACAAATCTGTTTTGGAAGAAATGCAGCCACACTGCTCCTTGGAAGTGAGGATGGTGAGACTTTGTCTCACATACTTCGGACATGTTATCAGGAGGGACTAGTCCCTGGAGAAGGACGTCATGCCTTGTAACATAGAGGGTTAGCGAAAGAGAGGAAAACAGTGTCTGCAACAATGTGCTCAAGCAACGCTTGTGAGGATGGTGCAGGAGTGGGCTGTGTTTCGCCTTGTTGTACAAAAGGTTGCTGACTCGACGGCACCTAACAACAACAACTTGGGTATAAAGAATGAGAATTCCAGAACTCTTAACTGTGCTCATTCAGAACCTGTACTTGGGTCAAGAGGCAGTCACTGAAACAGAGCAAGGGGATACTACATGGTTCAAAACTGGAAAAGGTGTGCAGTAGAGTTGTAGCCTTTCATCTTACTTATTCAATCCGTATGCTGAACAAATAATCCAAGACGCTGGACTACAGGAAGAAGGCGGCATCAGGACTGGAGGAAGACTCAACAACCTGCGTTATGCAGATGACACAACCTTGCTTGCTGAAAGCGAAGAGGACTTGAAGCACTTACTGATGAAGGTAAAGACCACAGCGCTCAGCATGGATTACACCTGGATATAAAGAAAACAAAAATCCTCACAACTGGACCAATAAGCAACATCATGATAAATGGAGAAAAAAATAAAGTTGTAAAAATGTCATTCTTTTTGGATCAACAATCAATGTCAGTGGAAACAGCAGTCAAGATATTCAATGATGTATTGCATTGGGCAAATGTGCTGCGAAAGACCTCTTTAAAGTTGTAAAAAGCAAAGACATCACTTTGATGACTAAAGTGCACCTGACCCAGGCCACGGGCTTATCAATTGCCTCGGATGCATGCGGAAGCTGGACAATGAAAAAAGCAAATGGATGCATTTGAATTGTGGTGTTGTCAAAGAATATTGAATATACTGTGGACTGCCGGAAGAACTAACAAATCAGTCTTAGAAGAAATACAACTGGAATGATCCTTAGAAGCAAGTACGTAGAGACTTCATCTTGCTTAATTTGGACACATCATCAGGAAAGACCAATTGCTGGAGACCAATATCATGCTTGGTGAAGTAGAGGATCAGCAAAAGTGAGGAAAACTCTCAATGAGATGGGCTGACACAACAGCCTGGACAATGGGCTCAAACATATCAAAGGTCATAGAGATGGCACAGTCCAGGCAATGTTCCGTTCTGTCGTATGTAAGGTCGCCACGAGTTGGAGTCAACTTGTCAGCAACTAACAACATAAACCTACAATATAACAACAGCTCCCACAAATAAAATTATAAACCCAGTAGAATTTTACACAAAGGCAATTCACACAAAAGGCCAATTTCTAATAAACCTAAGGAGATGTTTCACTTTATCGATAATCAAATAAGTGCAAAATAACACACTATCATTTTTCCTCTATATGATTGGAAAAAGTAAGAAATGGAATAATGCCCAATGCTGCACGTGGGGAAACGTACCCTGTTGGTTGGGGTAACACTAGTATGCATTTTATGGATGGCGTTTTGGTTATGTATCCCAAAAGGTCCAATATGTGATGCCCTCTACTTCCCAAAGGAGATAATTGCTCAGGCAGAAACAGACGAAGGTAGAGTTCTTCCTCCCAGCATTGCTTCTGTGCTGGATACTGGACTGTGCACTGGTGTACTGGTAGGCGGTTTAACTATGGTGCAGCTATTGGAGGAAGTATCATGCACCTGCTGACAACTGGCATAAGGCCCATGGATGCAGGCAGGGGAGGTTGGCAGGGGTGGCTCCCCAGGACAGGATTTCTCTTCTTCCAGCTCATACGTGTTGTTTTTCCCAATGAACAGGTGTAACTTTTACAGAAATAACTGCAACTCAGCCTGAGTGCTCACCTGGTCTGAGCAGGCTCTCGCCTGTCCAGCCCCGGCACCTGCCTGCCCTGTACTCTGCACACCTGTCCCTCCTCAGAGACAACCCAGCCCCCTAGACCCTCGACCCTCAGCTTCCCCATCACAGAGACAACTACACCTGTCACCTACGATCCCATCCCCCACGGGGGCTGAAATGCCTCTACGGCATCAACCTCAGCAAACAGACTTGCAGGTCCTGATGGTCCTGAGAGTGGGAGGAATGTTGGTGAGCGTCCACTCTGGGGACAATGGCTAAGACGAGATGACAGGAGGGTCCTGCACTGGAGATTGTGCCGGGCTGACGAGCAGCGTCTCAGCCAACACTGACCGCCCAGCGTGTCCACTGGCCTCCAGGGTGGAACTCAGACAAAAGGTGCCACCGCGGGTGCTGTGGAGGGGGCAGGGCCTGCAGAAGGGCCAGTGGAGGGCCTTGGATCTCGATTCCAGCTGCCTCCCGTCCACCTGGCCTCCCTGGTGGGGCAGCCCTGAGCCCTCCTAAGCCTGGGCCCTGACTCTCCCACAAGCCTCCAGTGCCCCTCCTCATCCACTCAGACCCACCAGACAAGAAAAGGCAATGAGCTGAAGGTTGATGCCAAAATCCTCCTGGAAGGAAGTGGCCTTTGCTCAGGGGCAGTGTGGCCTCCTTGCAGGACCGGAGTCGACGTCCTGTCCTGCAGCCTCCTGCTGGGGTGTTTTGGCCAACAGCTCCCTGACCTGAGCCTGGCTTCACCTGCTTCTTAAGAGTCACCTGCCCATAGTGCTTGCCTGTCAAGAGTCACCTGCGCATCATACTCACTTGCCCAGTGGGCTCAAATGACCATCAGTGTCACCTGCCTGTTGGGTTCATCTGTCCTTTACGGTCACCTGTCTATAGAGCTCTCCTGCTGATTGGAGTAATCTGCCTACCAAGCTCACCTGTGTCGGGCTTACCTGCCCACATGGAGGGACGCTTGGGTTGTCTTATTGACAAAATGCATTGAGGTGTTACTGCTCTAGATAATTCTGTGAGTTCTGTACATAAAAACGGAGCCTTCGGGTTGCTTCTCAGAGGGTTCACGCTCCCCTGCAAGGATCAGACCAGCCCTGCCCCAGAGGCCGATTTGGGTCTGCGGTCTAGGGAGGGCCACAGCCTCACCCTACAGAGCCTCCCATGTGGCCAGTCTGATCTGGGGTCAGCATGTGCCTGGAGACCTGACTGTAGGGTCCCCTAAGCCCATAAAGAGCCTCACAGCTGCACTCAGCACCATCTGCCCAGGGCATGGTCTCAGGGAAAACCGCTGGTGCCCCCGCTCCTACAGCACCTGCCCACCAGCCCCACCTGGGGGCCATTTCTGAGGAACAGCAGCCCCTGACCTGCCAGGGGACTCACCCCTGCAAGAGGGCTCTGGAGACAAGGCTCCTGCACCAAGCTGTGGAGCAGGGCGAGCTCCTCGTCTTGCAGGAGGAAAATGTCCTCGACCCAGTAGCACCCTTAGCCAGCACTGCAGCTGCCACAGAAGCCACCTGTCCACCCTCCACAGTGCTGTGGGGCACAAGGAAAACCACCTGCCCAACCCCTGCCAACCTCACCTTCAGGCCCATGGAGCAGCGGCCACATTCACCCCACCTAGGCTCGCTGCCTGGCTCAGGAGGAGGAAGGCAGCACCTCCACAGCCAGGGGTACTCACCTGGTACTGCCCCATCGAGCTCCAGACTGAGGCCTGGACACACAGCACACACGCGTGCAGAGACAAATACACACATGCAAAAGCACAGACACGTGTGCAGACACCCACATGTACACACGCATGCAGACATGTGCACGCACACATACACACGAATGGAGACACACCTGCGTGCAACACAGATGCACACATGCCCTCACACATACGTAGACACACATGCATGCTCCTGACACCTGCCTGGGGAGGCGTCCGCCCTCCAGGACACGTCTGGGGAGAAAAGGAAGCTGCAGCTACACATGTGCTTGGCTCTCACTCGCTCCAGGTCCCAAGCAGGGATGACCCGGCCGACAGGCCCTTTGTTCAGGGCGCCAGACAGCAGAACGGGCAGCAGAGACCAGCTGAAATAGGATGTCGTGATAAAAACCTCACTTAAAGTACGTCTTTTTTTATTGATTTCATTGAAAACAGAACAAGAAATGGTCTGAGCCAAAAGACCGCTCTTCAAACTGTCAAAAACATCTTAACAGAAAAAAATAAACATGACTGCATCGTGAATGTTTAGAAGATCGCACAAACCCCACGGTTACCGCACTAGTTACAGGATTTAAAAAGATATATGCCGAAAAAAAGTATGTGACCTGCCGGCCACCACACAAAAGGTGATGGCGAATTTATTCACACTACAAGACTAACATTTTAAAAAAAGGTTTTCCTGCGTTTTATTCTAAAACCCCTTTGTTCTCATGTACAGTTGATATTCATGTGGTGAGTAGAGACCACACCAGGTCAGCACCATTGTCTGTTTGTTTTCTTTGTCATCTGTCCTAATGTTCAGTAATGGTAGAAAATAAATCAGTTACTGTCATCATGGCGTGTGGCTTAAAAATCAGGGGGGTGCTCATGCCCACACTGGCAGCAGCTGGCGCGGCCCTCACGCTCACCAAGCTGCCTTCTCACGAGGAAATGCAGCCAGAGGCTTGGAACAGGGCGAGACAGAGACTTTCTTTTGAAAAGCAAACCAACATTTCCTCCGGAATTTCCTCCAGGACGGCGATGGTGGTCAGGAGACCCAGCGTCCTTGGTGCCCAGCACGCAGCCACGCAGGCGCCGGGGTCAGCACGGGAGACGGCACTTTGGCAGGCTCGCACAGGCCTCTTCCAGAGGAGAACACTGCCGATGGCCCAGGTGGGGGCGGCACAAAGCCGGAGGAGGGAAAGGGAGACGTGGAAGCGGCAGCCTGCACGCAGAGACTCACAGGGCGGCGCCACCGTGGGTACCCAAGGTTCCGCTCAGCCCTGAGCACGGCCCGGTTGCAAGGCTGCGGCGTTCACACGAGGTGGCCCTGACCCACCCAGGAGCTTGGCAGAGACTTATCATCACCCCAGCCTCCTCCGGTGGCTGGCATGGCCGAGACCTCACGCCCACTCGATGTCCGCAGGCTCCCGCCCTCTAAACATAGTCTAAGCAGTATTGAGTGCTGGAGCTTCCCGCCCCCTCCCTGCCCTCATAGGGGATCAGCAGTGGCGGAGGAGCTGGTGTCCGGCAGACCGTTCTCCTGGGTCTCCTGGGCTGCGCTGGCCTGCCGCTGTGCCAGGGCTGTGCTCGAGTGCCGGCACTTGGGGGAGCCGCACTGGCACCCAAACAGCTTGCCTTTGATGTCCCAGAAGCGGTCCCCGTAGTCAAACCTGTGGGGAGAGCAGGCTGGACTCAGGTGGGCTTCACAGACAGTGCCGTGTGTCCTGGGCGAAGAAGTCGGCCCTCTGCCCAGGAACCCCAGCCACCCCACACCATCCGAGCAGAGCCACATGTGAACTGGCAGGGAATTCCTTTCACTGCAAACCCCAACCACAACATCTGAAACACCCCTCTGTTCCAAGCTAAAGACAACTGTATGAGTTAAATGTCCCCACGTGCTGTGACATTGTGTTCTTTGGTCTCATCTACACAGGCCTATGGTGACCTGGTGGGCAAAGCCGTGGACCTGATGCAGACAAGGTGGGGTCCAGGGCCCAGGGGGCCCAAGGTTCTGCCCAGAGTGGAGGGAAGAAGAGCTGGAACAGCACGCGCCTCGGGCACAAGCCGCCCGTGCTCCTGCCTCCAGAGGCAACGCTGCAAGCAGCCTCACTGGTTCCTCAGGAGCAGACGCTTGCGCTCTGGAGTCAGCCCGGCTCCAGCAGCCCGACCACACTGCCGCCTGCGTTCTAGAAAGACGCCTCTGGGACGGGGAGGGGGCTGGAGCCTGAGAGGCCACTGAAGGAGCTCACTGGGGGGTATGGAAGTTCCTGCTGTAGTCCGACCACCAAGGAACAGTGAGACCCAGCCCAGGGTGACTCCAGACCCCACACTAAGCGATGGGATTGTGTGACGGTGAAGACCTGGGGGTGGTGGCCCTTCTCAAGCAGAAAGCAGGGGTGAAGTGAGGGGTGGTGTTGTCTTGGACCCTAGCCAAGGGGCACAGCTCCACCTGGGAGGAAGGGAGGGCCAACCTCTTGCCAGGCTGAGGACAGCCTCCCCAGGCCCTGCTCTTCCCTGTACAACTTGTGAGTGTACAGCCCCCACCCCTCCATGAACAAGGGACCAGCGACGGGGGCAGACGGTGGGGCAGAGGGAATCGGCTTCTGCAGCAGGAGGACGTGTGGATGAGGGCGGCACTATCCTCTGTTGCCCTGGAGGCGGACATGGGGTCACCTCAAGGACAGGGCTGACCTGCTGGGAATGGATGGATGAGGCCCAGCCAGAGGATCTGCACCTGCCCACTGTCTTCTAGCTAGCCTCACAGGGACCTGAGGGGCGGCCCTATGGCACACCGGGCCAGTGCCCCCCAGAACGGCCCCCTGGCCAGCAACACATCTCCTACCACATGCCCCCCGGGACACCTATCCCAGCTGCTGGCTGTCCAGAGCCCCACCATATACCTCCTGCACCCCCACAGACCGCCCCCCATGATGCCCCCATGTGCGCATATGCGCATGCATACACTCAGTACCCCCATGCCCCCCCACATATGGTACCTCC
>NW_004444253.1:320840-335387 GCF_000243295.1 Trichechus manatus latirostris
CCCCACATATGGTACCTCCATGCCCCCCCACACACACAGTACCCCCATGCCACCCTCACAGTACCCCATGTCCTCCCCAACAGTACCCCATGCCCCCCGATAGTACCCCTATGCCCCCTCATACACACAGTACACTCACACCCCACTTCACACAGTACTCCGTGCCCCCCCCACATACGGGTACCCCCACACACGGTACCCCCATCCCCCCTTCACACACACACACACGGTACCCCCATGCGCCCCTCACATACACAGTGTACCCCCAACCCCCCCATATACATGGTACCCCCTCAGGCCCCTCCCCATGTGCTCACCACCCTCCCCCGCTGTCCGCCCCACAGCACCTACCCCAGCTGCTCGCCGGCCACAATGGGGCGGGTGCTGAAGAGCGCAACACGGGGGAAGCGCAGGTCCTGGTGGGACATGAAGACGCGCACGGGAACCAGGTTGGGCTCGCAGTGGTGGTTGATGAAGCGGCTGACGTTCCCGTAGAAGCGCGCATCGATGCAGTACACGTCTCCATCCTGCGGGAGAGGGCGCTCAGCACGGCTGAGCCGGGGGCTCCACCTAGGGACCTCGTCCCAAGCAGGCCCGGTGCCCCACGGTGCCCCACCCACTCCACAGCCCCGGGGTGGCTGGTGTGAACGGGCACACACTGCACCCCAAACGAGGGTGCCCGGTCTAGGAGACAATCCCCACGTGGGCATGAGTCACCTGGGCTGGGAGCACTGCCCCAGGCAATGCCGCCTGATGCCCCAGGACCACCAGCTCACGCTGTCATGGTGCTGTCACAATCCACGGGATGACCAGAAGGCTACCTGCTCACTTCACAGCGGCTGGTCCCAATGAGGATGCTCCGGACACAAGAGTGCCCCAGAGACATGGAGCCTGGAGCGGCAACAGGGCCATCAAGCAGGTGAGAAGAAGGGCTGTGCTGACGGTGGGGGGCGACACCTGGCTCCAGCCCGTGGGTCCTGAAGGAGCACCACGCTCTGCGCACAGAGCTGTAGGCGGAGGGCGGCTGTTGTTCTGGCCACTGAGCTTGTTGGGCAGCAATGGATGCTCCCCAGAGCCCAGGAGCAGGGTCGGGGGAGCTGGGCGGCCTGGGATGAGCCGAGTCCTGTGATACCATCACAGGACTCTCCAAGGCAGCGCAGAGAGAACAGCAAAGGCAGCACACGGGGACTCGGCATGCGCCCAAGCTGTGGCCGCACGAGGCCCTTCCTCCACCACCCACAGACAGGTGCCTCACACCACCGTGGGCACAGCACCTCAGCACCTCTTGTGCAAGGGGGAAGAAATGAGAAATACATACTTAATGTCTGTAAACGGTTACTTGTTGGGGTGGGGGCAGAGGACACGGACAGAAGCAATGCTTCCAACATACCCTTTTTATATGCTGTTTACTCTTAACCAAAATACAAATGGAATAAAAAGTCAATCCTAAAATTGGAAATGAACTAAAACATATGTATCTAATTATATATCAGAGCAACAATTACTTCAAGTACTACAACCTACAGAGGTTTGTATGCCTGAGGTGCAGTTACTTAATATGGCCCTTTAGCCACAGTCTTTGAGGCTCTGACACAATAGCTGGGTGGGACCATGCAAATAAGGTGTATGAGGTGTGATGACTGATGTTGTGTGTTGGCTTGGCTAGGCCATGATTACAGTATGGTACGGCTGTCCTCCGTTTTGTGATTTGATGTAATTATTCTAATTATCCTCCTTTATATGTACTGTAAATCCTAACCCCTACATGTTAATGAGGCGGGACTGGTGTGGGGTGTTATCCTGAGTCACAGCCTTGCAGGACAGAGTGACTCAAGTCCCACCTTTACCCAAGTCATGCCCTTCCCTGGTGTGTGGCCTGCATCCAAAGTATGTGAGTGTTCAGGGTCGGGGGGAGCTCCCTCTGTCTGCAACTGGAGCCTGCATCTGGCTTGTCGCTGTCTGGCCTCCAATTCTTGGGACTTGAGCCAGCAGCCAACCATCTGACCTGCTGATTCTGGGATTCATCAGCCACCACAGCCCTGTGGGCCAGCAGCCTGTCGTCTGACCTGAACTGCCAGCCTCCACAGCCCTGGGGGCCAGCAGCCTGTCATCTGACCTGAACCTCCAGCCTCCACAGCCCTGTGGGCCAGCAGACTGTTGTCTGACCCGAACCACCAGCCTCCACAGCCCTGTGGGCCAGCAGCCTGTCGTCTGACCCGAACTGCCAGCCTCCACAGCCTTGTGAGCCAGCAGCCTGTCGTGTCGTCTGACCTGAACCGCCAGCCTCCACAGCCTTGTGGGCCAGCAGCCTGTCATCTGGCCTGCTGATTTGGGTTTGTTGGCCTCTGTGGCCACATGAGTCACAAGAACCCTATGCCTGACCCATGGATTTGGGACTGCCAGCCTCCACAACCACGTGAGCCATTTCCTTGATATGGTTCATTAGTTCTGTGGATGTTGCAGATTATGGAACCCAAAAATGGGAAGGAGAGTACCGAGGGGCAGGAGAGAATGTTAGATGTTAGAGATGATGGTATGGTACAGCAGTTTGAAAAAGTTGGACATTTGGGACATCTTTAACCTCTGCCTCATAGGAACCAGCTTTGTGCTGATCCTTATAAAAGAAGTTATTCATTTAACACCCATAGTGGAATATAGGCTGACAACCAAAAACTGCAAAGAAATCACAAACGTCCTTCAACCCATATACTGGTGGTTCCTGTTAGTAGTAATATTAGCAATATTCCTTAGAAACTTTAATGTATGCTATTATTAGCTGCCATCAAGTCGGCCCCAACTCATGGCAACCCCATGCACGACAGAACGAAACACTGCCCCGTCCTGCACCATCCCCAGAATTGGTTGTAGATGAGACCACTGAGATCCAAAGCATCTTCAGTGGCTGATTTTTGAAAGATCATCAGGCCTTTCTTCCCAGATCGTCTTAGTCTGGACGTTCTGCTGAAACCTGTTCAGCATCACATAAACACATAAGCCTCTACTGACGGGTGGTGGCTGTGCCTGAGATGCATTCATCGGAAATCAAACTCACTCTTCCACATGGAAGATGAGAATGGTACCACTGAACCACCACTGCCTCATATAATACACATGACCGCCTGCCGGGGCAAACGACTATCTGTTGTTGTCAGGTGCCATCAAGTCGGCTCTGATTCATGCTGACCCCATGCATGACAGAACAAAATGTTGCCCAGTCCTGCACCATCTTCATGATCATTGGTACGTGTGAGCCCACGCTTGTGGCTACTGTGTCAATCCACCTCATGGAGGGATTCCCTCGTTTTCTCTGACCCTCTACTTCTATTTTTTCTAAAACTAATTTGTTCCTTCTTCTGGCAGTCCACAGTATATTCAATATTCTTCGTCTAACACCACAATTTGAATGCCTACCCTTATGAACTTAACTGATCATAACAGGGACTTAAAATGCATTGTAAGATATTCCAGTAGTTTTCAAAAAGCCCTGGATGGTCTGCCTGCTTTTCAGAAAGTGCGTGAACTGGGGGTGAGCTGTTTGCTGTATGTGCCCTGGGGCCCCGAGGCCAGGGTCCCCGCGGAAGACGCCCTGGTGCCCTGACCTCAGCACAGGGCCAGCACTGAAGCCGACAAGGTTCATGAGAAAGCAGGAGTAGTCACCCGTCAGCGACAAGCAGCCAACGCAGTACCCCACAGCAAAATCAGACATTCTCAGGTCTGACATAATCAGCCTTTATGCCCCAACCCGAGCACTGTACCTTGTTGTCAAGGTCAAAGAGGTAAGAGTCCTCTTCCCGGACGTCAGCCTCGGAGTCGGAGATAAGCTCCCCGACGTACCTGCAGGGAGAGGCGAGGTGTGCGTGAGGTAGCTGCTGCCTCCCGCCTTGAACGGTCACTGAATGAATGCATGAACAAAGTACCACGGGAGTGTAGCGGACCCCAAAAACCACGTTGACCAAGTATTTTTAGAGAATTTTGCCTGTGACTGAACAGGACTTAGCTAGATGGAAAGAACAGTAACAGTCATACAGAAACTTGCGTCTGGCAATATGGGAGACTAGGAGTCAGGAACTGTCCCCCCACTGAAGACAACCACCAGTGCTGGCGGGTCTCTTCACACACTCACGCGCTGTGAGGAGACAAAAACGCCCGCACCGTGAAGTGAGCAAGGTGAGGGGCCTGAGCGGTGCAGAGGCCTGCAGCAAAAGAGGTGCTGGGAGCGGTCAGGGCACCCCGAGGCACTGGGCTCGCAGCCCGAACCGCCCTCTCTGGAGGGCCCCTCGCCTGCCACCGAAAGGTGCTGGAGGCCAAGCTGCAGGGGAGCCGCTCACTGCCCACACCCAGAGAGGACAGCAAGGGTGCCTCTGGCTACTTTTAGAGGCAAAGACAGGAAGGAAACCAAGAGAGGAGCCTGCACGTGCTGCTTTGAACCACAGACAAAAGGGAAAAGCTTATCGGAAAAATTCTGAACACAAGGGTCTTTGGTATTTCCACTGAAGGAAAACACTCTGTCCCTACCCATCCTGGGAGTCAGGCTGAGAGTGCATGGCTCTCCCTTGCTCACTTGCCCCTCTCCCCAAGTCATGCACGGAAGGCTACCTGTTGCGCCCCCTGCCGTCCCAGTCCTCTGCCAAGACTGCTAAGAGAGGCTGGCACAGCGAGATCCACCCACCCTGGGAGGACAGACCTGTAACCGACTACTCAGCTGATGGATGTGAGACAGGACAGCCAGGCTCAGGGACAGCACAACTGAGAAGGGCCAGTCACCAAGGCCCCACCACAAACATCCAGAGCCACCAGCCATCCAGCTCGCTGTCTTGCTGGAAGAGCGCTTGTGGTCTCTTGAGTGTGGGGCCAGGGCCACATGCCAAAGTCCGGATCCCGCCCACTCTGGCTGTGCCTTGTAACCCCACCAAGCCCACGTCCCCATGGTACCCCGGGAAGCCCCCCAGTGTCCTGAATGCAGGCTGCAATTCTGCTCCCGCCTTCTGTGGTCCCCCAAACTATCTGGCTGTCCCCAGAGACTGCCCACGAGAGGGTTGGGACTCACGTACTCGCAGACGAAGGTACCCAGCGGGATATCCTGCAGGGCCCGAACGCCCCAGCCCATGTTGTGTGTCCGGTAGAGCTGGAGCCGAGTCCTGGAGACAGAGAGTGGGTGAGTGGCTGGCATGCCTGCAGAGTCGCCTCACACTAGGCTGTGTGCACGGCGCGGTCTGTGCTCACAGGGGTCTCGTAATCCCACCATCGACACGAGTGACGTAAGTAAGGGAACGGGAAGCAGGAGTTTTGCGTCTGGAACCACTTTAGAACTTCACCTGTGATGCTAAGTAAAGGCCTCGGAGCAAATCACGTGACTCGGGCACTTGCTCACGCATGTGAGCGTGCAAAGTGTTAAATGGCTCACGCCCATGGGTGCACAGGGCCCAGTACATCTTAGCGAGGACAAGGACCACATCATGCACCGTGGGTCCCCATCTCTGCTGTACACCAAACAGCTGTGCAGGAGCCAGTGAGCCCACAGTGAGGGGCAGATAGACACACAGCAACGGTGACAGAACTACAGACAGCAGAGCTCCTCCAACCTCTGGCAAAACACTCCTGGGCAGAGCTTTCAGGGACAGGCACACAGGCCCCAGACCACCCCTGGGATGGTGCTCTGAGTGCAGCCTCTTAGGAGCCCAGGACCATGCAGGACGTGGCCCAGGAAGCCTGTGGCCTCATGGGAGCCTCATGTGCTGCTCAGGCTCTTCCTATGACGTGTAGGGTCCAGGTCCCAAGGCGGGAGGTGTGGTCTGTCCTCTGTCCGCCCCCTACACTGTCTGCTGTACACCGAGGACAGGGAGGTTGGGCTCAGCGCCGGCCCTCTGTTCTCTGGTTACTAGCATACGTCACTGTCTTCCTCATAACTAGGTTCCAGATCTCTTATCACCAGAACACGGGGAGGAATAGGCTCATGACCAGAACGTGGGGTTCAGGGCCCCAGGTGAAGGCCCCTGAAGCAGCGTCAAGCCTTCATTGAGAAAGGTGAGTCTCCTAACACCATCAAAATGTCATTAAGGGACGCAAAGAATAGAGACGATGTAAATATGATCTGAGCATTAAAAAGGAATTACAATAACCCCAGTCAGCTGAAGAATGTATGCTGTATGTGTGAACTTGGTAACATCAGTGATTTCCACTCCAAGTCCCTTTCTGTTTTAGTTCAAAAGATCCAGTGTGTTCCTTCTTTCAAGCCTAAAGTTAAAAGTATCAAATTTAAGTCTAAGGTGGTAAAAAGCAATTATTTTGTAATTTAAGGTATATGTGACATTTCTAGAGAATGAATGGTTACAAGTGCGTCATTAGCTGTACGCATTCACGTGGGTGCGCGCGCACACACGTACACAGGTAAATATACCATCTTCCTGTCTGTGAAACACACACGTGCCTGGATACAGTGAACTTCTCAAGGAACTTGAATCCTTTTCACACTTTTAACACACAGACACTTGATATTACCCTTTAGTAAAGGGATTAAAATTCTAAACTCCATGTGGGTCTCCGGGGGTGACATCCGAGCTCTGAAGCTTAAGCTGTAATGCCCAGAGTGAGTGGGGGCCGGTCTGCGGTGGAGGGTCATGCGCACGCCCTGCGCTGATTCCCTCCGGGCCCACTTCTCCCGCGGCCGATGCCCCTCGGTGCCGGTGCTCCCTCCGCCCCACCTCCCCGTCCCACTGCAGCCTCAAGGTCCAGCCCAGCCGGGCAGGCCTCACCTGAGACCGTTCTGCACAACCCTGTTGCGGCAGTTCCTCCAGCAGGCGCAGGCATGATTGCACTCGAAGATCAAAGGCGGCTCTGCCATGTTAAACTCTGGCAGCAGGCGGCCATCCTGGGGAGAGACACACACTTGGTGCTGCTGGCTGCTGTTCCTGAACCCACCGACACGAGTTCCCACAGAGCACCCTGCATGGTCTCGACTGACATCAGAACGACTGCTTCTAGTCAAACCAGCACCTGGGGACTCAGGGTTAAGATAGAAAGCCTCAAACCAGACCCCACAGAGCTGCTGACGACGGTGTAAGGACCTGCGGTTTGTCCGCAACTTAGCCCTCCGACTCCTCTGCTCCCTCACGCCCTCACCAGTGCTCTCACAGCCCATTAAGGGCTCCCAGACCCCTCCCCTGGCTCCTCCTCTGGTCACCCACTGAGACCACCAGGTCCCTCACCACCATCTGGACCCAGCTGTTGGCCTTGCAGCCTTGTGAACTCTGGAGGGACGCAGCCAGCTTCCCCTCCACCACCCCTCTCCCCACTGCACCCCTGCTCTGCAGAGGCCGCCGTTTCGCTCAGAACAACACAGGCCACGCCGCCCCTACGGCTCCCCTTCCGTGTGCTGTTCCAGCTCCCTGAACATCCGCTTTTGCGGAGAATCGCCTGTGCCCGCTGGACCCACACCTCCCCTTCACCCTGTCAGCCTGCTTTGCTCCCCCAGATGACCTCGGGGCACTCCAAACCACAGATCACCCCAAACCACAGACCACCACGGCTCTCAGCTGCTGGACGCTCTCTCCCTGACGCCCTTGGGGTGTGGCATGCGCTGGGTTCCTGGATGCCGCCCATGCCCAGCGCCCTCTCTGCAGCGCCACCACTGCCTGGCTTCCCTCCCTGGGGGGTGGGTGCACGTCCACCCTCTTCGCGCGGCCAGCCTGATGCGACAAGCACAGAGCAGCAATCCTTCAAACGAGCGACAGACACCTTTTCTTCCTGCGGCCCCAGCTCAGTGGGACGCACCACTGTCCGGTGAGAGACGCTCCACCCCCACCACCAGGGAGGACAGACGGACGCCCATCCCCACTACTGGCGTGGACGGACAACCCACCACCTGGGGAAACAGACGGACACCTCACCCCACCTCTGGGAAGAACAGACAATACCCCCCCATCACAGTCCAGTCAGCCACAAAGGAGCAGGTCACGCCTCTTAACGACCTAAGAACCCACGGCTTCACTCCGTGATTGCCATCAGGATCTCACTTCCTGTCTGTTGCCCTCACTTGGTCTCCACGGTGAGCTCACCCCCATGCCCCCCAACGCTGTGGAGGCCCCTGAACCAGACGGGACTCTGGCTCCAGCCTGATCAGCTCACCTACCTTATCATACCAGCAGCGCATGCTGAGCTGGCCACACATGCAGTTACTGGAGGAGCAATCATCGATGCAAATGCAGTACTGCGGGAAGAGGGAGGGCGGCTACAGCAGGCAGCCACTCGCACCCGCGCCCACACCCACTCCTTAGCCCATTCTCCAACGTCCCCGGCCCCAGCCCGTCCTCCCACGTCCCCGCCCCAGCCCGTTCACCCACGTCCCTGCCCCAGCCCATTCTCCCATGCCCCAGCCCCCACCCCAGCCCATTCTCCCGCGCCCCAGCCCCCTCCTCAGCCCATTCTCCTGCACCCCCGCCCCAGAGTGTTCTCCCGCGCCCCCGCCCCCTCCTCAGCCCATTCTCCCACGCCCATGCCCCCTCCCCAGCCCGTTCTCCCGGGCCCACACCTGCACAATTTCCATTGGCCCTTAATGACTCATCTCTTACACAGATGTGTGCTACTGCCCCATCTCAAGACACGCAAGGAGACTGTAGTCTCCCAGGGGGAAGGGCGAGACACTGAGTGCCCGCTGGGGGAAGGAGAGGGCAGGAGAGGGATGCACTGCAAAGGATGAGGCACGGTGGAGGGTGAACGGGCAAGGGGGAGCACGACCCTAGAGAGGAGCTAGAAACAGTCCAGTCTGGATTCAAGGCCTGTTACTAAACGGAAATGCCAAGGAGTCAGGGCTCAGTGCCCTGAGGAGGGAGGGAGACGGGGCTCAGATGGGGCTCGGTGCTGTGAAGGAGGGAGGGAGACAGGGCTCAGTGCTGTGAGGAGAGAAGAGGACAGCATTCTTTCCTGTGATGAGTGAAGCAGGCAGGGCTCCTGCAAACCCTTACTTAGGCGCATGGGGGGACATGTCAAGTGATGGGACGCAGCACTGCTCGCCGGCCCGGTTGCCCTGTGCTGCCCTCAGATCACTGTCCTGCACGGGTTTCTCGTGCACCAGATGGGACTGGCAGTGCAAGCTAGCCAGGGCGACCAAACACGGTGCCTACCAGTCGTCACCCCTGCAGACATTCGGGCGGTGCTAGGGTGCTGGGTGAGAAGACCCTCTGGAGAGTAACTGAAAGAGTCCAGGGCCGTGCTTAGAAAGGACTAGCTGTTCTGGAAGTTTCCTTATCTGCCCTCCAATGGCTGGCTCTCAACTCTTTACTGGAGGTAAGTGCTGAGAGAATGGGTCTCCTGGAAAATCCCCCAAAACTCGGCACTTTGGAATGGAGAGAACCTGGAGCCCTCCCTCCTTCCCGCACGCCTGACCTGCAGGTGAGTGATGTTCCTGTCGATGTTCATGGGGGACGTCACACAGTTCTGAGACACGTATTTGTAGTTGCTGGGGCATGGCTCGCTGTCCACCGCGTTGACGCAGGGAATGGGGATGCGTTCATAGCCCCGCGCGATGTCTCTGCACAGGTGGGAGAACACACCTTTCGCTGTTATAGGGTTTGCCCAAAATACGAGGGAGCCAAAGAGCATGAGGGAGCCAAAGCACACCTAGCAGAAGGATCCGGGCCCGGACCTTCAGCTCTGTCCACTTTAAAGAGAAGCCCCACTGCAAACCCCCTACCCCGTTTACCGTCTGCTATAGCAGCCGCCACGTGCAGGGCATCTCCGGCTCGGCCCGCTCACCTGCTCACCATCCGCTCCTTTGGGGCGGGCTGGTCCGGTGCCGAGTCTCGAAGGGCCTTGCTCATCTGCAGGGCCGTCCACACCTGGGAGTTGAGGCTCGCACACTGCAGGGGTGTCTCGCCCTCCTTGTTCTTCAAGGTGATGTCAGAGTCCCAAGAAAGGAAGAGGCTGAAAGAAAATATGTAGGCCAATAGGACACTGTAAAAAAACTTAATGATGAGATTTACAAAATGACCACGATCAGTAAACAAAGAGAACACACCATTCATTCCGAAATAACTTCGGCAAACTGGCTGAGCAATAATTTGGAAAAGAGGAGCTGTAACTCACTCCAAAACACACCTCATTACTCCTCCCCCACATTCACTGCAAAAGCCTTCTCTTAGTTTTCTTAGCAGAAGGGCCTGTAAATAACTGGGCTTGCTATTTGGATTCTTCATTCAAATTTGCCCTCAGGGATAGAAACGGAATATTCAGGCTGCAATGAACCCAGCTGCTGTCTCCACCTGAGGCCGCTAGGTCCTGGGTCTGGGCTCGATAGGGTCGTCTCCCAGATGGGCTTGTGTGGAGAAGGGTGTAGGCCCAAGCCCCCCTGCCCAGCCCTGCCCAGGATCCTGTGTACCCAGCCCTGCCCAGGATCCTGTGTACCCAGCCCAGGTGCTTGGGTCAAGACCAGCAGGATCCTCGTGTGCAGTGAGGAGGAGGATTTACCTGAGCAAAGGCTCAGTCTGGCTCTGCCCCTGCCCCTAATTAGGACCAGCGGCCCCAGGTGTCTTCCTAGAAGTAGAACAAAGACGGTATCCAGGACTCAAATCACGTGGCATGAATGACAGGTGGGAAGAAGGTGATGTATGTGGCTCTGACATCACGTAGGGGTTAAGCCCCTAAATTTGAAGAGCTCTGGAGCTGGCAGCAGCTGCATGACAATGCGTCTCGTTCTCCCCGTGGAGGCCGGGCCCCAGCCCCCACAAGCTTGACCCACCGCCCACACCATTTGGGTGGGAGGTGTGGGGTCTGAGATACACGTTGGGCATAAATACTTGGGGTTTGTCACAATGACTTCCCCAAACCAGAAATAAACAGTAGCTGAGTTCAAATGTGAAATGACCAGGGACCTCCTCTGTTTGTGTAGGGGCCTTCCCTGGACACCCAGGGGCACCCCCACCACTGGGAGCAGAGGGTGCATCCACCGTCCAGGGGGATCCACAAGAGCCCTGAGTGGTCAACGAGTGACCGGCCACGTACACGACACATTCGTAGCGGTTCTCCCGGGCGGCGATGTGCAGCGGCGAGTCCCCATGGATGTTGACGGCATGAAGATCGCACTTGGCGGCCAGCAGGATCTCTGCGATTTCCATGCAGCCTGAAAATGCTGCCCAGTGCAGGCAGATGTTCTCCTCCTAGCGAGAGACACAGGAGACCCATGAGCGTGGTCTGCAGCCACAAAAGCATGACCTGGTGGACACACACACACACTCATGGAGGAGTGTCCACTGGTGTCTGGATGAGGAGGGGATGTCAGGAGGCGTGATTGCACATCCCCGTGGACACTGCAGTTCCATCAGAGACCAAGTGGGAAGTGGCTTTGCATTTCACCAGAGACCAGGACTCTAGAAGGATACTTCCCTTTTAAATATTAATATATAAAGGGAACACCATAGTACATGATATTTTAAAAATAGGGAAAAAAAAGTCATCCAGAGGTATACCACCCTAAGCACAGTACATTTTTAAAAAAAATTTTATCGTGTTTTAGGTGAAAGTTTACAAGGCAAATTAGTTTCTGATTCAAAAATTTATACACAAATTGTTTTGTGACGGTTGCAATCCCTGCAACCTGCTGGCATCTCCCTCCTTCCCTTTACCCCCCAGGTTCCCGGCGTTCATCTGTCCAGGTTTCCTGTCCGCCCATGCCTTCTCGTCTTCACTATCGGGCAGGTGCTGTCCAGCTGGCTTCATACATGCAACACAACCAAGAAGCACGTCACTCGCGAGCTGTCGTTCCGCAGGCCTGTCTGGTCTTTGGCTGGAAAGTGCACTTCGGGAGTGGCTTCAGTTCGGAGTCAGCAGGTTCTAGAGACCACCGTCTCGGGGGCTCCTCCCGTCTCTGCCAGACCAGTAAGTCTGGTCTTTTTTTGTGAATTTGAGTTCTGTTCTACGTAGTTCTCCCGCTCTGTCCGGGACCCTCTATTGTTATCCCTGTCAGAGCAGTTGGTGGTGGCAGCCAGGCACCATCTAGTTCTTCTGGGCTCAGGCTGGTGGAGGCTGTGGTTCATGTGGTCCATTTGTCCTTTGGGCTAATATTTTCCTCGGGTCTTTGGTCTTCTTCATTCTCTGCTCCGGATGGGATGGGACCAACAGATGTATTTTAGATACCCGCTCGCAGGCTATTAAGACCCCAGACACTCACCAAAGTGGGATGTAGAACATTTTCTTTAAGAACTACGTTCAGCCAACTGACCTAGATGCCCCCTAAGGCCATGGTCCCCAGCCCTCGGCCCCAGTAACTTGGTCCTCTCAAGGTGTTAGGATGTCTCTAGGAAGCTTCTATGGCTTTGCCTTGGCCAAGTCGTGCTGACTTCCCATACATTGTGTGTTGTCTTTCCCTTCACCAAAGTTGACACTTACCTACTACCTAGTTAGTGATTTCCCCTCCCTCCCACCCCTTCCTTCCCTCATAACCATAGAAGACTTTTTTTCTATATGTAAACCTTTTATTGGGTTTTTATAAGAGTACAACACATTAACATTCGGGGATACTATTCTATTTTTTTTTTTAAATTATACTCATAAGTGTTATAATCACAACATAGGGCAATAATTGTGTAAGATTTGAAAAACACCAATTTAATAAAATTAAAAATTTATTTTATAAAGGCCTATATAAAATAAGACCACCACCCGTCCGTCAGTTTGTCATACTGTGGTGACCTACGTGTTGCTATGATGCTGGAAGCTACGCCACCACGATTTCAAATACCAGCAGGGTCACCCATGGTGGACAGGTTTCAGGGGAGCTTCCAGGCTAAGACAGACTAGAAAGAAAGGCCTGGCAATCCACGTCCGAAAGTCAGCCAATTAAAACCTTATGGATCACAACAGAACACTGCCTGACTCACTTGCTTTGGACATGTCATCAGAAGGGGTCAACTGCTGGAGAAGGACATTATACTTGGTGAAGCAGAGGGCCAACTAGGGCAGAGACCCACACTGCCATGGACTGGCACAATGGGCACAATGAGGGACTTGAACATGTTGGTGATTATGAGGATGACGCAGGACCAGGCAAGGTCTTGTCTGTCATACGTAAGGTCACTATGATTGGGAGCTGACTCAATAGCAGCTATCTGTATCTAAAATAGCACTTTACACCACATGTAAAACATATGATTTATAAACTGACTTAAAAAGATAAAAGACGAAGAGTAAGTGTTAATGTGAGAACATGTTCAGCCTTTTGCCAGAAAGCCCAGCAACAGACATGAAAACAATCCGGTAACACTGAACATGTGTCACCCTGAGGACAGAGATCGACCAGCCTCCGCAAATGACGCCCACCCCTGCTTCAGCCCCGACTTGAGCCTGTCTCCCCATTTCCGCACACCCTTCTCAGGTCGGGGCTGCGCTCTCCCGTGTGCTCACGCGGCTCACACCGTCACTGACGGGGGGACGGCCCACGAGTTCACGGCTTGTAACTCCTCAGTCACCTCTCAAGGGGGTGTTCGGTTAGTTTCTTCCTTTCGGATATGACGCTGCTGACATTTCAGTACTTACGGGTTTTCTTTTCCGGAGTCACTTCTCAGGATGAGTTCTCTGGCTCAGAGGCTATATGCCATCGATAGCTCTCGAAGGACACTGCCCACAGGCCACCATATGGGCTGCAGCGAGTCTGCCTGCCTGGCGGTGCTCACCTCATCCACGACCCACGAGCGGCTGCATGCCCTGCCAGGGACCGCAGGAGGCAAAGCCCCAGGCAGAGCCCACCACGGGGCCCGTGACGGGCTGTGTCGCCAGCTGCCGCCCTTGCATGCCTCCGGGGGGCAGGGCCGGCCCAGGCTGGGGCTGCAGGAGCGCACCTGTGCTGTGCAGCTGCTCCCTCACTCGCTCTCCCAGCTTCCACTCTGTAATGGGCACTCGGGACTTTCAGTTCAGCGAGCACTGGCATGGTGACAACAAAGCAGAACTGCATGGTTCATTTTTTTGTCACCCCACCAACGAACAACCAGAGCCCCAAGCGTGGGCTTCTCTCCTTTGTCTGCTTCCAACAGAGGAAGCTAGATCTTACCTGGGGCGCTCTCCTCTAGCTGCTCTTCTCGGGAGCCCCCCAGCCCTGCTCTCTGTCACTGGCCCCTCTCCACGTGCACAAGCTCCTTGAGCAAAGTGCTGCTTCCCGAGGGACCTCTTTTCTTTTCCCTTTATGAGAACGTCTTTGATTTTATAACCAGTACTCCATTTTTAGAATTTTCCAGTTCACTGGAGCACCTCGCAGCATGGGGTCACGCAAGCCCCTCGCCGCCTGAAGCCACCTCTGGGTCGTGACCAGGCTGGCCTACCCTCCCTGACGACTTCACTTCTGAAACAATCGAGGGGACCTCTGCGCCCAGCCAAGAAGCAAAACAGCCACAACATACGCAACAACTGTCTTTAAGACACCTGGTGTCAGGCACTGATGGGCTGTGACCCCGGGGAAGACGAAACAAACGAGGGGTCCTGGACTGTACCCAATCGTGGCCGTGGTGCAGGAGGGGGCACAAAGCCCAGGGAAGAGGGGTCCTGGACTGTACCCAATCGTGGCCG
>NW_004444253.1:335500-350826 GCF_000243295.1 Trichechus manatus latirostris
AAAGCCCAGGGAAGAGGGGTCCTGGACTGTACCCAATCGTGGCCGTGGTGCAGGAGGGGGCACAAAGCCCAGGGAAGACGGGTCCTGGACTGTACTCAATCATGGCTGTGGTGCAGGGAGGGGGCGCAAAGCCCAGGGAAGACGGGTCCTGGACTGTACTCAATCGTGGCTGTGGTGCAGGGAGGGGGCGCAAAGCCCAGGGAACTGTGAGTCCGGGGAGACCACTGGGTGGAGCCCTCAGGAGGGGCTGGCCTCAGGGTGGGGCAGAATCAGCCCTAGATGGAGAACCCACCTAACACATCTGAAAAGCAAACTCCAAAACAATCCAACTGTTCCCGAGTAACTTTAACTATATCCTAGAACAAAGGTCAAGGATACTTACAAGGAAACCCCAAGAGTATGGCCCCCAGACACCCTTTTAGCTCAGCGGTGAAGTCACTTCCGAGGTTCACCGTTCAGCTGGGAATTGGACAGCCCCATAAAACAAAATGGGACTAATGAGGCACAGCAGTCCAGGGACAAGGACTAGAAGGCAGAAGGGGACAGGAAAGCTGGTGATAGGGAACCCAAGGTTGAGTAAGGACAGTGTTGACATGTCATGGGGTTGTTAACCACTGTCATAGGGCAACGTGTACTAACTGTTTAATGAGAAGCTATTTTGTTCTGTAAACCTTCATCTAAACTGAGAACAGCAGCACAGCTGGAAGAAAATAATCGATGTCACTGAATTGTGCGTGTAGACATTTTTGAAATGGTGTACCTTTGGCTACGCATATTTTCACCAAAACAAAAAAGTTTGAAAAAGGAGAGTGTTGACATATCGTCGGGTTGTTAAAAATGTCATAATAATGAGAAGCTATTTGTTCTGTAAACCGTCACCTCAGGTACAATTAAAACAAAGAATACTTACAAGGACAAAAATGCCCAGCCCTCAACAAAGTGAAATTCACTGTGTCTGGCATCTAGTCAAAGCTTACCCGGCTGGCAAAGTAGCCAGAAAATATGACCCAGAATGAAGAGAAAGATCAAGCAGTCAAAACCAACCTAGAATTGATGCAGGTATTAGAATCAGCTGAGGAGGATAGTAAAATAGTCAGCAAAACTGTATTTGGTATGTTCAAAAACTTATGTAGACACGTATTTTTGAAAATGTTAAAAAGACCGAAATTGAACCTCTAGAGCAGAAAACGACAATGTCTGAAATGACAACATAATGCATGTGTTTACAGCATAGGAGACACTGCAGGAGAAAGGATTAGTGAATTTGAAGACAGAGCAATAAAAACTCTTAAAATACAGAGTAAAAAAAAAACTTTCTTAAACCAACACAGCATCAGTGAGCCGTGGGACAACTTCAAGCTGGCTAACAACTGGAGTACCTGAAAGGGAGGGGGCAGAAAAATCGTTTGAAGAAATGACTGAAAAATTTCCAAATTTGATACATCCTCTAAACCCAACCAACTCAATTAACCACAAACATAAAAACAGTAACATCAAGGCATATCATAAATTGTTTAAATCTATTGATAAAGAGAAAATCTTAAAAGCAGCCGGAGGAAAAAACATAGGTACAGAGGAGCAAGATAATGATGACAGAAGATTTCTCGTGGAAACAACCCAAGTGGGAACTCAGGAAGGCAACATTTGTGAAGAATTGAAAGAAAAAAACTTGTCAACCTAGAATTCTATATTCAGCAAAAATATCTTTAAAACCTGAAGGTGAAATAAAGACATTTTCAGGCAAACAGAAGAATTCATCCCGAGCAGACCAACACTACAAGAAATGTTAAAGGAAGTCAGACAGACAGAAGGAAAATGACACCAGACGGAAATATGGACATAGGACTTACAGATGGAAAACAGAGCACTGGGCATGACAACAGAGTAAATGCCATCAACTGTTCGCTGTTAGAGTGTCTTCAAAAGAATCGACTGTTTAAACAAGCTAACAACACTCTATCCTGGGGTTAGAAGACTTGTATATGTATTCACCCCAGGAGGGGAGAAAATGAAGTATACTACGTTAAGGTTCATCTGCTATACAGGATTTCAAAACTGATTATAAAGCAAAGTAATCAAAACAGCGTGATACTGGTATAAAGACAAATATACAGAACACGCAACAGGAGAGCCCAGGAACTAACTCACACGACTGGTTTTGGACAAAGGTGCGAGGGCAATTCAGTCAAGAAAGAATAACCTTCTCAACAAACGGCACTCTAACAACTGAAAAGCCAGTGAAAAAAAAATGAACGGCAATTCATACCTCACACCATGTACAAAAATTAAAGTCAAAATGGATTACAGACCTAAGTGTGAAACCTAAAACTATACAAACCATTCTAAGAAAACATGGGAGAAAATCTCTGGGATACTGGGTTAGGCAATGATTTCTTAAATACAACACCAAAAGCGTGATCCATCAAAGAAAAAAAGGATAAACTGAACTTCATCAGAATTAAAAACTTCTGCTCTCCAAAAGACACTGTAAGGTAAAAGAAAAGTCATAGACTGAGGGAAAATATTTGTAGAGCACAATCTGATAAAGGACTTGTATCAAGAACATATAATAAACTATGAAAGCTCAAAAATAAGAAAACAAACAATCCAGAAAAATATAAACAAAAAAATGCGAGCAAACGCTTCACCAAAGGAGCTATATGGATGGCAAATACGCACACGATAAAATGCTTAAGGATCAGTAGTTATTAGGAAAATTAAAAACACAATGTGATACCACTACACGCCTGTTAGCATGGCTAAAATTACAGAAGACTGACCACCCCCAGTGAGAACAAGACGTGGAGGGAGTCTCCTACATGGCTGGTGGGAATGTGAAATGGTGCAACCCCTTTGGCATACAGTTTGGCAGTTTCATAAAAAAGTTAAACACACACCTATGTGTGATCCAGCCGTTGCACTTCCAGGCATATACCCAAGAGAAACGAAAACAAGCCCACACAAAGACTCGAACGTACAGTCACGTGTCACTTAATATCCATGATACATTCTGTGGAATAGGATGTTACGTGATTTGGACATTGTGTGAACACCATGTTATAGGCAGTCCCTGGGTTACGAACGTCTGACTCGCAGGCAACTCCCACTTAAGAACAGAATGTCATAAAGCTTATTATATTAAAAATTTGAGTTAAACACAAGGATTCATAATAATGAACGCATGCACTACTTTGTGAGGCTCATGAAAACATCGTGCTGTTTGGAAGTGTTTAAGCGTTTTATATGCATAGAAAGGTAAAATATATACTATACAGTAAGTCAAACATTTGACTAACTGATGCTAAACAAGACCCGTATGTACCTATTCTGACTTACCTACAAATTCCACTAAAGGACAGACTTAGGAATGAATGTCATTGGTAACTTGGGGACTGCCTCTATATAGGAGACACGAGATACACGTGTTGTGTGCGGGAAGCTGCTGCGTTTGCTATGTCCAGTTACATCCGCTATGTCCCGTTCTCCGGTCAAGATTTCTGAACTCTATTATAACCTTATGCGACTGTGGATGTACATGTGGTTGGACATTGCCCAAAAAGTTATGCGGGGCATGACTGTAAATAAATGTACATGAACACAGGCAGTCCCCACCTTATGCTGTATTCGAGTTACGAAGAACTGCACTTAGGACCTTTTTTTTTTGGTACATCTTGTTAGTAATATGTACTACATAAAACATCTTGCAGTGCATAACTTGCTGATGTTATTATTTTCAGATGTTCACTCGCAGATGTTCAAAGATCATATTTATAAAGATACTGATAATAAAAGGCAATAATAATGAAAGCTAAAAAAAAAAAAGAGATATTTGACTTATGTCAGAACCAACTTATGACAGGGTTGTCAGAATGGAACCCCGCTGTAAGCCGGGGACTACCTGTATTCACAGCAGCTTTATTTCTTTTCTCTCTTTTTTGAAATGTAATTACTGATAAACTTGGGTTTAAATCTACCCTTTTTTAAACACTGTGCTTTAGATAAAGGTTTACAGAGCAAACTAGTTTCTCCTTAAACAAATTAATACACATACTGTTCTGTGACATCGGCTGTCAATGCCACAACGTGTCAACACTCTCCCCTCTCGACCTTGGGTTCCCCATTTCCATTCGTCCAGCCTTCCTGTCCCCTCCTGCCATCTGATCCTCACCCCTGGGCTGGTGTGCCCATTTAGTCTCATACACATGGCTGAGCTGCATGTATTACTGTTTGTTATATGGGCCTGTCTCATCTTTGGCTGAAGGGTGAACCTTAGGAGTGACCTTAGTACTGAGTTAACAGCGTGTCCGGGGGTCATACTCTCGGGATTTATCCAGTCTCTGTCAGACCAGTAAGCCTGGTCCTTTTTTGACAGCAGCTTTATTTCTAACAGTCTAAAACTGGAAATAACCCAGATGTCCATCAACAGGTGACAGATAAACCAACCGTGACACATCCATAGAAGGGAATGCTCCTCAGCAGTAACAAGGAAGGGACTACTAATAATCAACGACATGGATGAGTTTCAGAATTGTGCTTAGTGAAAGAAGTCAGACCAAAAAAGAAAAAGAACATATACGGTGTGAGCCCATCTGTGTGAAACCAGAACACGCAGACTAACCCAGTGAAAGCAGCAGACCAGTGGGCGACTGGGGACCAGGACGGGGCTAACGAAGCCGAAGGAGAAAACTTCTGGGACCGAGTGGTGGTTATGACCATGTTCACCATCCGGACTGTGGCCATGGGTCTGGGGTTACAACTTATCCAAGGGTACACTGGCCAGCTGTACACCAATAAACTGCTAAAATGAAGTAAACTGATAAAGATTTTTAGCCTAGAAATGACAAACCTGTGACGCAGTCCATTCTTCCATTCTAGTCAGAACCACGGCAGAGCTCACATTTCCTGAGAGCCGTGCTCTCGTGGTGTGGATGAACTCTCCAGCCCCAGTATGAGGCTGAGCGTCTGTTCTATCCCAGGACACGAGACGGAGGGGAACTCAGGTCTCTGTGTTCTTAACCACCACAGCAGACTTCAAGGAGGTAACTTCCATGAAGTGCAGACAAAAACGTCAGCAAGGCAAATCAAGACTGCGTGGACCCACATTGGACTGCCACTAGAAAGAGAAGAGCTACCGCGAATGACCTCACTCCTTTTCCCTTCCATCCAAACGCTTCCCACCCAGGTCTGTAGTTCTCCTCACACCACCACCATCGTCCCAGCGATGCTCGAGACTCTGAGTGGGGGCAACGGGAACAGACGCTGGTGGCATTACACAGCAGAGCCGCCGCGGTCCAGGACTGGCCAGCCCCAGAGAGGATTGTGGCAGGCAGGCCTGGGCCGCTTCGAGGAAGCCAGGCGCCAATGCTCGGGATCTGGGGGGAAGCAGAACCCACCCGGGGGGACAGGTCTTCGGATGTTGGAGGGGCTTCAAACGCTGAGCAGCAGCAGCAGGAGTGGCAAGGCCTACTGCAGGCGTCCCTTCTTCCTCCCAGCAGGTACGTCTCAAGTTCCATCTGGCTAAGCCCCTGGGACTTGCAGAGTCAGCATCTCTCCCAGTCAGACATCGAGCTCAGATACCGGCCATGCAGTATTCAACAGTGCTCCTTCAGAAGTCACTTTTGTATGTCAGACCTTCCTCCTTCCTTACTGCCCGTTTCCAGCTTTTGGTGACTCTCTGTAAAGGCAGGCCTACAGCCCTATGCGCACACATTTCACATTCCTCCACTTGTCCTGGGAGGTGACAAAGGCATGGGGTGTAGGGCACGGGCCAGATTCCTCCGATACATCTTGCTTCCCAGCCTTGGGACAGCAGTGGTTCATGCCCACCTCGATGCCTGGCCACCCCACCGTCCCCTGATCCTGAGCCCCCTGAAGATCTGCCAGTAAAGCCCGTCCGCTGCACATTCGGCAGTTACCTGCTGTTGGTAATAACCAAAGTGTACCAACGGTCCCAAAGGCTGGAGGGACTTGGGATCCCCTCACTTTGACCCTAAACCCTACTCTCTGGGCACATAAACTTATCCTTAAAAACTAACCATCAATGCAGCATCACAAGTCACAGTGCAGAAAACCAACACACAGTCCCCCATTCACTTTCCCGCCTTTCTTTCCCTCCCAAGGCAACAGCTGTGGGGAGGGCAGTGACAGCACTGGCGATGGATCGCCAACACTGACCACCTCCTCGGGCATCTCCAGGGGCCAACCATGGACACGAGAAAGGCGGGAGATGAGAGCTGGGGGCCCCCATGTCAGCCCAGACATGCGCTCTGACAAAAAACTCCACACAAGGCCACGTGTGCGGCTACCTCAGCAGCCCTCTACACTTCCTTCCAGCAATCAACTGACACGCACGGAATCAGCATGGAAAAACAAGGGCGTGGACGAGGTGATATCACATGGTAAGGAAGAGTGGGAGCTGCAGCCAGTGCTGAAAAAGGTCATTCAGAGGGCAGGTATCACCCACGTGTCCTGGCCCCCATCCAACCCAGGACAGCTGCCTCCAGGAGAGGAGCTTCTGGACAGTAACGACAATGACGACGCCACAGCCACAGAGACTCACGTTGTCTCGGATGTTGATGTCAGACCCCTTGGAGAGCAGCAGCTTCACAAGATCAACATGCTTGTACTCGGTGGCCCAGATCATTGGCGTCCAGCCACCATCGTCCTAATTTCAAAAGAAGGAAACAGGTAGTGACAGCTACTGGAGACGAAGCCTGATGGTGGGTTACAAAGTTCAGAGTGGACCTGCCCCACAGAAGGCCCCCACTGTGAAGGCCCCACGTACACAGCAGTCCTTGGGGGAAGACTGCTCCAAGGCCCAGGGAGCTACCCAGGTAACACAGCAAGTCCAGGACGGAACAAGAGCTGGCCAAGCCTGAGGCACACATGTCCAAGGAGGGGTGGTAACTGGACCCCTCGCTCACACCCTCCAGTCAGGCCTGCTGGGCAGGTGCTGCCTGCAGAACATGTCACACGCTCAAGTGTTAGAAAAATCTAGCAGGCCCAAAAGAATGCCAACAGTCTTGGTTTTGAGGAGTCCTAGTGGGGATGGTGTCTGAGTATCCTAGTGATCAAAGAGCAGGGAGCCAGGGCCAGGGGGCAGGGGGCAGGTGACAGGCAGCTGTGGGCACGGGCCAGGGAGCAGGGGGCAGGGAGCAGGGGGTAGGGGGCACGAAGGCATAGGCAGGGGGCAGGGGACAGGGAGCAGGGGGTCAGGGGGCAGGGAGCAGGGGGCCAGGGGGCAGGAACCAGGGAGTCAAGGGGCAGAGAGCCGGGAGCAGGGAGCAAGGGGCAGCAGCTACCAAGGGAGGGGCTGAGGAAAGAGGTCAGCAGAAGGGGCCACGCAGGGGGCCGAGCTGTCCTCACAGTGGAACGGAAACCTCTGGAGGACAGCGGGAACAGACAAAGTCTCTGTGCAGTCACGAGAAGCTGGGGTGGCTCTATGTGTGAGGGGGCAGGGCCTCACCTGACAATTGACGTCCATCTGTCCGTTGGAGAGCAGATACTGGACAACGTCATAGTGGCCCTTCTTGGCAGCCAGGTGCAGACACGTGGAACCCTCTGCGTCCTGCAATACAGATGCGACTGAGGCCCCACAAGCACGACCACAGTGAGTCATCACCCCGTCACAAGGGAGATGAAAGGGTTGTACAACTAGCCTCGTCCACCGGGCCCTGGTGGCTCTCACCATGACACACACCCACACATCCCCATGATGGTGCCCCAGGACTGTTCCAGGCCCTTCCACGGTCTCTGCTTGCTCTGGCCTTCACCCTCAGCACGCTTGCAGCAGTGGTGCACATTGAAGGCAGTGTGACTGACGCAGTACCAGCTGTCCCTGAGCTGCAGAAGGTTGAAGAACGATGGTATAGAGTGTGGACAAAAAGGTGTGTATGTTCTGCTGTGGTGGGGCTCCAAGCACGCAAAGCTCTGCTTCCTCAAGGACACTAAGCTGCCACGTGTGGGACCATCTCAAGAGAGAAGAGGAGGCAGCCCATGATGAGACCATGCCCAGGAGGCCCCAGGACACACAAGTGCCACAGCATTACCAATGCCCCATGTCACTAGAGCCAGGGCAATCCCAACCCGAGTGTGCGTCTCCCCGATGACAGTGACCACAAGGCCCGCGTGGACACACTTCACTGTTTCTCTTACGCAGACCGTTTGTTGCTTTCGCGCCCCATTCCTAACTTTTGTCCTTTATTCCCCCCGGCCATCACTTCTAACCTCACAGCAGTGGTCGCAGATTTGATGAACATCCTGACACACGTCTCAGTGAAACCCACAGATTTACCAGCAAGCCTACCGTTCTCAAGACAGGCCCACACTCCTAAATCCCAGGTCACCGGTGCTGAAAACCTTAATTGTATCATAAATACAAAACGTATGGCTGCTGAGCTAAAAGTTTTGTGTTACTTTCGTATGTTCTCAGCCATTCGAGTAGCTACAGTTGGATGAGCCCTGAGATACTGGAAAACTGCTGCCCATTTAAGGACACACAAGAGGGAGGCTCTGAAGGTGCTCTCACCCACTGGAGACAGAGCCAAGAGTTCCCACTACAGGGATGCTCTGCCTGAGGAAATGTGATCCTACGTGCCCCGAAACCCCAGCCAGGCAGGAGGTAGGAAAGGCGGGGGAGGGAGGTGAGGGGGACTGAGAAGAGGGGAAGAGACGAGGGAGGGAGGGCCTGGGAGGAGGGGCAGGGGAGGGGACAGCTTGATGTATTTTATTAATTTTTGTTTCTTTGAAAAATCTTTATTTCATTCTCACTTTTTTGGAGGTTCATTTCCTGGATGTAGAATTATAGGTTGACAGGTTTTTTCTTTCAGAATAAAGATGTTCATTCCATTGTCATCTAGTCTCCACTGCTTCAGATGAGAAGTCAATAGCCATTCGTAATGTTGTCTGCCAGTATGCAAAGTGCTGTTTTTCTTTGGCTGCTTTTAAGATTTTCATTATTTTTGGTTTTTAGCAGTTTCACCATGGTATGTTAAGGTGTTACGCAGAACAACAATAACACTTAACATACCACAGTGAAAAAATTCAAGTCTCGAGCTGCAATGTTAAAGGATTCTATGAGGAAAATACTAAATGACACAAGAAAGCATCAAAAGAAGATGGAAGGATTAAACAGAGTCACCGTATGAAACAGAATTAGTCAGCATTAAACCATTTCAGGAGGTAGCATGCGATCAAGAACCAATGGTACTGAAGGAAGAGGTCCAAGGAGGGCTGAAGGCACTGGCAAAAAAGAAGGCTCCAGGAACTGACCGAACACCAGCTGAGACGTTTCAATAAACAGACGCAGCACTGGAAGTGCTCACTCGTCTACGCCAAGAAATTGGAAGACATTTACCTAGCCAACCAACTGGAAAAGATTCATATCTGTACACACTCCAAAGAAATGTGATCCAACAGAATGCAGAAATTATCAAACAGTATTATTAATATCACACACAAGTAAAACTTTGCTGAAGATCATTCAAAAGCGGTTGCAGCAGTACATCAACAGGGAACTGCCAGAAATTCAAGCCAGATTCAGAAGAGGACGTGGAACCAGAGATATCACTGCTGATGTCAGATGGATCCCAGCTGAAAGCAGAAAATACCAAAGATGTTTACTTGTGTTTTACTGACTATGCAAAGGTATTCGACTGTGTGGATCATAACAAATTATGGATAAAATTGCTAAGAATGGGAATTCCACAAAACTTAATTGTGCTCATGAGGAACCAGGACTTAGACCAAGAAGAAATCCTTCAAACAGAGCCAGGGGATACTGTGTGGTTTAAAGTTAGGAAAGGTGTGTGTCAGGACTGTATCCTTTCACCATACTTATTCCATCTGTATGATAAGCAAATAATCTGAGAAGCTGGGCTATGTGAAGAAGAACAAGGCATCAGGATTGGAAAAAGACTTGTTAACAACCTGTGATACGCAGATGACACAACCTTGCTTGCTGAAAGTGAAGAGGACTTGAAGCACTCACTGATGAAGATCAAAGACCACAGCTTTCGGTATGGATTACACCTCAACATAAAGAAAACAAAAATCCTCACAACTGGACCAACAAGCAACATCAAGATAAATGGAGAAAAGACTGAAGTTGTCAAGGATTTCATTTTACTTGGCTCCACAATCAACACCCGTGGAAGCAGCAGTCAAAAATATCAAAAGACTCACTGCATTTCGCAAATCTGCTGCAAAAGACCTCTTTAAAATGTTAAAAAGCAAAGATACCACCTTGAAGACTAAGCTGGGCTTGACCCAAGCCAGGGTGTTTTCAATCACCTCATATGCATGCGAAAGCTATACAATGAATACGGAAGACAGAGCAAGAATTGATGCCTTTGAATTATGGTGTTGGCTAAGAATATTGACTATATCATGGGCCGCCAGAAGAAGGAACACATCTGTCTTGGAAGAAGTACAGCCGGAATGCTCCCTAGCACCAAGGATGGCGGACTTTGTCTCACATACTTTGGACATGTTATCAGGAGGGATCAGTCTCTGAAGAAGGACATCATGCTTGGTAGAGGGTCAGTGAAAAAGAGGAAGACCCTCAAGGAGATGGACTGACACAGTGGCTGCAACAACGGGCTCAAGCATAACGACGACTGTGAGGATGGCGCAGGACCGGGCAGCGTTTCATTCTGTTGTCCACGGGGTTGCTGTGAGTCGGAACCAACTCGACAGCACCTGACAACAGCAACATGTTCAGGTGTGGTATTCTTTGTATGTATCCTGCTTGGGGTCTGCAGATTGGTGCTTTTTTTTTTTTTAAACCAAATTTGAGAAATTTATGGTCATTATTTCTTCAAATATTTTTTCATACTGAATTTTCTGTTTTTCTGGGACTCAATACATTAGACTTTTTGATATTTTACTACAATCTGTTTTTCAGATTTAATCATCTCTATTGCGGTTCTTCAGTTTCAATGACCTTTCCTCTAGTACATCTCATCTGCTGTTGATAAGTTCATTCATAAATCTATCACTTCAGATACTCTATTTTTCAGTTCCAGAATTTCTACTTGGTTCTTCTCAACAGTCCCCAATTCTCTGCTAAGATTTTCCATTGGTTAACTCATTAAAGCCACATTTTCCTTTACATCCTTGCATGTTATTAAATCTGCTCTGAAGTCTCTACTACTTACAAGCTGTGGCTTATCTTGTTATATCTGCTATTGATTTTTTTCCCCTTGATTACAGAACGCATTCTCCTGCTTCTTCCCATATGTAGTACTACTTAACTGTATACCAGATATTGTGGATAACTTCTAAGTAAAATGAACTAACTTGTCTTGACTTTTGTTCAGCCAGGAAGTTAATTTACAAAGGGATCTTCTTGAGCTTGACTGAGATTTGGTTTTAGGTTTTTTGTGAGGTCTGCTGAAGCAGCACATTAATTCCAGGGTGTGCTTTTTACTCCTAAAACGTGGCTGAACGCTTGTGGTGTTAAGAAGATTTCTCCACTCGTTTTTCCTCCCTATTTCTCCCTCCACCAGTCCCTGGTAATCACTAATCTACTTTGTCTCTATGCATTTGTCTATTCTAGATTACACAATATTTGTCCTCCTTAGTCTGGCTTATTTCACTCAGCATTATATTTTCAAGGTTCATCCATGTTGTAGCACATATCAGAGTTCTTTTTATGGCTGAAAAACATTTCATTATATGAAAGTAACACATTTTGTTTTTCCATTCATCTGTTGATGGATATTTGGGTTATTTCCACTTTTTGGCTATTGTGAGTAATGCTGCAATGAACACTGGTGTACACATACTTGTTTGCATTCTTCTTTCAAATCTTTTGGATATATACCTACGAGTGGAATTGCTGGGTCATATGATAACTATTTAAGTTTTTGAGGAATCACAAAACTATTTTTCATAGTGGCTGCACCATTTTACATTCCCAACAGCAATGGACAAGTGTTCCCACTTCACCTCCTCACCAACACTTTTTATTTTCCATTATTTTGATAATAACCATCCTAGTGGGTGTGAAGTGGTATCTCGTTGTGGTTTGGATTTACATTTCCCTAATGACTAGTAATGTTGAAAATCTTCTCTAATTTATTAGCTATTTACATAGCTCACTGGAGAAATGTCTATTCAAGTACTTTGCCCATTTTTAAATTGGAATATTTGTCTTTTATGTTAAAGGAGTCCTGGTGGTGCAATGGTTAGAAGTGACTGACTGCTAACCAAAAGGTTGGCGGTTCAAAACCACCAGCGGCTCTGTGGGAGAAAGATGGGACAGTCAGCTTCTGTAGAGATTTCTAGCCTTGGAAACCCTGTGGAGTCGCTATGAGTTGGAAATGACTTGATCACAGTGGGTTTGGCTTTTTGTTTTGGTTTTTATGTTCAGTTCTTTATATAGTCTAGATATGAAACCCTTATCTATTATTTGGTTTCCAAACATTTTCTCCCATTCCAGAGGTTATCTTTCGCTTTCTTGAAAATATACCTTAATACAGAAAAGTTTTTATTCTGATGAAGTCCAATTTTTTTTTTCTTTTGTTGCTCATGCTTCTGGTGTCTTATCTATGAATTCGTCTTCAAAAACAAAACCCTGAAGCTTTATCCCTATGCTTTCTTCTAAGAATAGTTTTAGCTCTTAATTTAGGTCATTGATCCATTTTGAATTAACTTTTATACACAGTGTGAGCTATGTGCCTGTCTTAGTTACCTACTGCTGCTGTAACAGAAATACCACAAGTAGACAGCTTTAACACAGAGATAATACATTCTTTCACAGTCTAGAAGACTGAATTCAGGGTGCCAGGGGGAAGGGTTTCTCTCTCTCTGTGGGCTCTGGCAGAAGGTCGTTGTCATCAATCTTCCCCAGTCAAGGAGCTTCTTAGCACAGGGAACCCAGGTCCAAAGGACGCGCTATTCTCCTGGCACTTGTTTCTTGGTGGTAGGAAGTCCCCCGTCTCTCTGCTTGCTTCTCTCTTTAGCTCAAGAGAGACTGACTTAAGACACAACCTAATCTTGTAGACTCAGTTCTGAATCACTAACATCATCGAGATAGGATTTACAACACATAGGAAAATCACATAAGATGACAAAATGGTGGACAATCATACAATATGGGGAATCATGGCCTAGCCAAGTTGAAACACATTTTGGAGGGACAAAATTTAATACATAACAGTACCGAAATTCATTGTTTTGCATGTGGAGATCCAATTGTCCCAGCACCCTCCACTGGAGAGACTATTCTTTCCCCGCTGAAAGGGCTTAGGACCCTTGTTGACAATCAAATGAGCAAAGATTTATGAGTTTATTTCTGGACTCTCAATTTTATTCCACTGGTCTATGGCTTTCCTTATACCACACAGTTTTGACTTTTCAGTACGCCTTAAAATTAGTAAATGTAAGTATTCCTATTTTTCTTTTTCAAGATGGTGCTAGCTATTCAGAGCCCCTTGAAATTCCATCTGAATTTGAGGATTGGCCTTTCCCTTTCTGCATAAAACGCTATTGAGTTTGTACTGATTCTGTAGACAACTAAGGTAGTATTGATATCTTAACAATATTAAGTTGTCCAATCCATGAACACAGATGTCATTCCATTTATTTAGGTCTTTAATTCCTTTCAGTGATGTTTTACAGTATTCAGTATACAAGTCTTTCACAACCCTGGTTACATTATTCCTAGGTATTTCATTCTTTTAAATGCTACTGTAATTGGAATTGTTCCCCAAATTTCCTTATTAGATTGTTTACTACTGGCATATAAAAACACAACTGATGTTTGTGTGATCTTGCACCCAACTCTGATGAATTCGCTCAGTAGCTCTAACAGCTTCCTTGTGGATTCTTGCGGGTTCTCCACATATACAGTCATATAATCTGCAAACAGATAGTTTCATCTCCCTTTCCAATTTAGATGCCTTCTATTTTTCTTGCCTAATTGCTCTGGCTAGAACTTCTAGTACAATGCTGAATAACAGTGGAGAAAGTGGGCATCCTTGTCTTGTTCCTTAGCGGGAAACCTTTTAGCCATTCCAAGTTGAGTATGATGTTAGTTGTAGGTTTTTCAGCAATGACCTTTATTATGTTGAACACTTTCCCCTCTATTCCTAGTTTATTGAGTGTATTTATCATGAAAAAATGTTTTATTTTGTCACATGCCTTTTGTGCTCAATCAGGATGATCCTGTGGTTCTTTTCCTTCATTCTATTAATGTGGTGTATTATAACGATTGATTTTCTTATGTTGAACCACCCTTGCATTCCTAGTATAAATCATACCAGGTCACAGAACTGAAGAAAAAATTCAAGCCTCGAGTTGCAATATTGAAGGATTCAATGGGGAAAATATTAAACAACCCAGGAAGCATCAAAAGAAGATGAAAGGAAAACACGGAGTCACTATACCAAGAAGAACTGGTTGACATACAACCATTTCAGAAGGCAGCATATGATCAAGAGCCGATGGTACTGAAAGACAAAGGCCAAGTTGCACTGAAGGCATTGGTGAAAAACAAGGCTCCAGGAATTGACAGAATACCAACTGAGATGTTTCAACAAATCAACGCAGCGCTTGAAGTGCTCACTCGTTTATGCCAAAAAATTTGGAAGACAGTTACCTGGTCAACTGACTGTAAGAGAGCCATATTTATGTCTATCCCCAAGAAAGGTGATCCAACAGAATACAGAAATTATCAAAGAGTATCCATGCAAAGGCATTCAACTGTGTGGATCATACCAAATTACAGATAACATTGCGAAGCATGGGAATCTCACAACACTTAACTGTGCTCATGAGGAATCTGTACATAGATCAAGAGGCAGTCGATTGAACAGAACAAGGGGATACGGGGGAGTTCCAGCAAAATGGCACTCTAGGCAGAAGCACCATGCCGTCCCTCCACAGCAAAGATCCGAAAAACTAAGCCGAACAGAGAATACAACAATCCTGAAACCCTGAAACATCAAATGAAGAGATAAAGAACTCAGCCAATCACCAAATGGAATGAGAAAACTGACGGAGAACAGAGAGCGAGGAGAGATTCACGCAGAGGTCCCCTACCAGCTAACGCAGCGCGGATCCACCATCTTGGACTCCTATCGGAGACCAGCAAAAGGGGGTTAGAGAAAGCAGCCTCACAGAGCGTCCAGCAGGAGACAAAACAACCAGTAGTTTGCGATATACGCTTTCCCACCCCCCACCCTTCTTCACCCCGACTCGGCCTCCTCTGCTTCCTGTGGCCACAATCTCTTGACCAGGAAACACCAGCGGCTTGGATTCCACGCACCCGAACGGGTGGCTCTCTGAGTGCCATTTGTTGGCTGCTGGTGTTGCTTTTTTCC
>NW_004444253.1:352779-368278 GCF_000243295.1 Trichechus manatus latirostris
AACCCCATATAGAAGAGACCCCAAAAGAAAATCACTGAGGCATATCATGATCACACTCGCCGAAACCAAAGACAAACAAAGAACAAGGGGATACTGTGTGATTTAAAGTCAGGAAAGGTGTGTGTGAGGGTTGTATCCTTTCACCATACCTATTCAGTCCGTATGCTGAGCAAATAACCTGAGAAGCTGGACTATATGAAGAAGAATGTGGCATCAGGACTGAAGGAAGACTTAGTAACAACCTGCGTTACGCAGATGACACAATCTTGCTTGCTGAAAGTGAAGAGGACTTGAAGTACTTACTGATGAAGATCAAAGACCACAGCCTTCAGTACGGATTACACCTCAATATAAAGAAAACAAAAATCCTCACAACTGGACCAATAAGCAACATCATGATAAACGGAGAAAAGACAGAAATTGTTAAGGATTTCATTTTATTTGGATCCACAATCGATACCCATGGAAGCAGGAGTCAAGAAATCAAAAGATGCATTACATTGGGCAAATCTGCTGCAAAAGGCCCCTTTAAAGTGTTGAAAACCAAAGATGTCACCCTGAAGACTAAGGTGCACCTGACCCAAGTCACAGTGTTTTCAATTGCCTCATATGTATGTGAAAGCTGGATGCTGAATAAGGAAGATGAAGAAAAACTGATGCCTTTGAATTGTGGTTTTGGTGAAGAATTCTGAATATACCATGGACTGCCAAAAGACAAAAGAATGAACAAATCTGTCTTGAAAGAAGTATAACCAGAATGCTCCTTAGAAGCAAGGATGGCAAGACTACGTCTCACATACTTTGGACATGTTATCAGGAGGGATGAGTCCCTGGAGAAGGACATCATGCTTGGTAAAGTAGAGGATCAGCGAAAAAGAGGAAGACCCTCAAAGATATGGATTAACACAGTGGCTGCAACAATAGGCTCAGGCATAACGATTGTGAGGATGGCACGGGACCGGGCAGTGTTCTGTTCTGTTGTACACAGGGTAACTACGAGTCAGAACTGAGTCAATGGCACCTAACAACAACAACAGGTCACAGCATATAATCCATTCAATATGCTTGCTGTTCAATGGAGAGCTCTCCCCGTGCGTTCCCTTCCCTCAGGGACTGTGTTCTGTCCTATCATCCATTGCCTGAAAACAGCTACCTCGTATGGTTTCTCCAGTTTTATAGACATTCACAGTGGGAGAGTAAATTTCTTGTTCAACTACTTCTCTATCCCTTGCCTGGAATCTTATGATAACTTGTCTCTGGCCAACATGCTTGATTTCTCGAACATTTTTCTTTCTGTTTTCCAATGGTCATGGAACAGGCTACAAATTCTTGAGAGAGGGGTTTGGCCATTCTTGGCAGTAACTGTCTCTCAGTGGTCTACAAGCACTTAGCACAGAACTTAACCAACTAGGAAACTTACAGGCATCTAAAGTGCCAGTCAGCATTAAGGCTGCTTTTGTCCACAGTAAAATTTCTCTGGCTACTTAAAAGCTTAATAGTAACAACGTAATTCAGAAGCCTCGGTATCTTCATTCAAATAATAATTTGTCCAGAAAATGATGTGTGCATATGGACCCTGTTGGTCATCATTTTAAAAGAAATAACAGTAACAATAACAGCCTGCTGTTGTTGTTCTTGTCAGGTCCTGTCGAGTCAGTTCTAACTCATAGTGACCCTATGTACACAGAACAAAATACTGCCTGGTCTCACACCATCCTCCCAATCTTGGCTGTTTGAGCCCATTGTTGCAGTCACTGTATCAATCCATTTTGTTGAGGGTCTTCCTCTTTTTTGCTGACCCTCTACTTTACCAAGAGACTGGTCCCTCCTGATAACATGTCCAAAGTATGCAACACGAAGTCTCGCCATTCTCCCTTCTAAGGAGCGCTCTGGCTGTACTTCTGAGACAGGTTTGTTCATTCTTCTGGAAGTCCATGATATATTCAATATTCTGCACCAACAACATAATTCAAAGGCATCCATTATCCTCTGGCCCTCCCTTTATTGTCCAGGTTTCATATGCATACGAAGCAACTGAAAATACCATGGGTTGGGTCAAGCACACCATAATCCTCAAAGTGACATATTTGCTTTTTAACACTAGAAAGAGGTCTTTGGTGGCAAATTTGCCCAAGGCAATGAGGCGTTTGATTTCTTGACTGCTGCTTCCATGGGTGTTGACTGTGGAGCCAATAAAATGAAATCCTTGACAAACTTCAATCTTGTCTCCGTTTATCATGTTGTTTGTTGGTGCAGTTGTGAGGATTTTTGTTTTATGTTGAGGTGTAATCCATACTGAAGGCTGCAGTCTTTGATGTTCTTCAATAAATGCTTCAAGTCCTCTTCGCTTTCAGCAAGCAGTGTTGCGTATCTGCATATAGCAGATTGTTAATGAGTCTTCCTCCAATCCTGATGCCCCATTCTTCTCCATATAGTCCAGCTTCTTGGATTTTTTGCTCAGCATACAGACTGAATAAGTGTGATGAAAGGACACAACCCTGATGCACACCTTTTCAGATTGGAAAGCATACCATATCCCCTTGTTCTTTGAGGACTAAGGTATGCCTGACCAAAGCCATGATATTTTCAATTGCCTCATATGCATGTGGAAGCTGGACAATGAATAAGGAAGATCTAAGAAGAATGGACACTTTTGATTTATGGTGCTGGACAAAAATACCAAAAATATCATGGACTCCTAGAAAAACGAACATATCTGTCTTGGAAGAAGTACAGCCAGAATGCTTCTTAGAAGTAAGGATGGCGAGACTTCGTCTCATGTACTTTGGACATGTTATCAGGAGGGATCAGTCCCTGGAGAAGGACATCATGTTTGGTAAAGTAGGAAAAAAAACCAAAACCAAACCCACCGCCGTCTTCCGACTCATAGCGACCCTATAGGACAGAGCAGAAATGCCCCATAGGGTTTCTAAGGAGCACCTGGTGGATTCGAACTGCTGACCCTTTAGTTAGCAGCAGTGGCTCTTAACCACTATGCCACCAGGGTTGCCGGTAAAGTAGAGGGTCAGCAAAAAAAAGGAAGACCCTCAAGATGGACTGACACAGTGGCTGCAACAATGGGCCCAAGCATAACAATGATGGGGAGGATGGCACAGGACTGCGCAGCATTTCGTTCTGTTGTACATAGGGTCGCTATGAGTCGGAACTGACTTGACTGCACCCACCAACAACAACATTTTTATGGCAATATACCAAAATGAAAACAAACATTTGAACCAAGTTCACAGTCTATCCTGGGGAAAATAATCCAAAAATGTTACGAATTAAAATATTCTTTGAAGGAGTATTTATACAAACAGAAATTTAGTTAAAAATTAAATGCTCAAGGGAAAAAATTCTATTAATCAATAAATTACTCATTTCTCCTGGCTAGCTTTATGGAAAAAAAGCCAGTTAGATCACTATGTTACATCACATACCACAGCAAATTTCAAATAATTAAGAATTTAAAAGAGAAATGATAAAAAGTACTACCTGAAAATATGCATGTTATCACAATGGAAAGGATTAACAGCTATTTATCTACAGTTACTTATAAAAAAATTAAAGGCTTCCATATCTCAAAAACCACCAAAACAAAATAAAGGACTAACTACAAACTTGGAACAGTATTTGTAAAATATCTGACAAACAGTTGTTATTTGTCACCTGTGAAAAGCTCTTATGAAAATCAAAGATGAAAACAGGAGTACATCAATAGAAAAATGAATAGAGGACATAAGGAAACAATTTACAAAATTAAAACCATAGATGTTCAATAACTATATACAAAGTAATTTTCACTCTAACAAAAGAAAATTAAAATAATTTTTTAAAACTACTTTTTTTGCATATCACATCGTTAACCTATAAGAAAACTGTAACACTCAGCATTGAAATGGGTACGAGGGGGTGTATTTTCAGGCGTCCAGTGTGAGGCTTCCCAGGTAACACGCAGGGTCTCCAACGTGCCCACGATGGGGGCTGCCACTCAGTAACGGGCCTGGCTCACGGCCTGCGGTGAGGTTCCACCGGCGCCTCCAACTAGTTGGTCAACAAAATTCACCGGGAATGACATTGAGGGATGTGGACGGGCTGAGAGCCAGGAGCCAAGGGCCACAGGGGAATGCGACTCTACACTGCTCGGTGTGGCTGGGTGACTGTCTCCTTCGTTTCAGTAGCTTGTACTTTCTCTGCATTAATTCTGGTTGACTTTTATAATCAGAAAAAAAGACTTTACTAAATTAATAAAAAGATTAAGTTGAGGCTAGCACAGTGCCACGGGCACTGGTCTGGGCACGGCCTGGTGGGTGGAGGGTGTGGAGGCGACCCTGTTCAGACACGGCCATCTCCACCGGCACCGGCCTAGTCTACCCTGGACCCATGGCTCATGACTGACGGGGGATTTTAGTTCTCAGGTGAGAATTTCCCTGGACGAGCCGGCAGTGGCATTTCCATTCCTCAAACCACACCTGGTCCTTCCAGTGGCCTTGAGTACTCCATGGACACCCCGCGCCCCAGCTGACAAAAGCCACGCCGGCTGTACTCTCGGGCACCTCTGATGGTGGGGTGGTGCTGGAAACACACGCCCCGTCTTCTTCCGGAGGAACCACAGGGTGAGCGGAGCTGACACACGCACCCCACACGCAGTCTCCACTCACTGCACACACACCATGCAACGGGCTCTCTGCGGGGTCTAAGTAGGACTCTTTTAAACATATTTCCTACGTGCACGCTCTTGAGGAGCCAAGGCTTGCATGCACTGGCTGTGGGCCTGGGTGGGCCCTCCACCTGCCATGAGGGCAAGAGCCCCCACCCCAGCCTGCAGTTGTGGTGAGCAGCACAATGTGGAGACCGCTACAGATGCCAGAGGTGGTCACCCTCCTTGTCTTGCTCCTGAAACGTGGGCCCGGCTCACCCTCCTGAACACATCCCTTCCCGAAGCCGGTGCACAGATGGGCACATGCCAACAAGCTTGTCCCCATGGCCACACCGTGGCTTGGCGCCCTCCCTCACACCTCAATGCCTGGTGCGGCCACTCTGCCTCCTGCCAGATTTCCCAAGTGTGCACCACGCACAGTGCTGAACAGCTGAAACATCCACCCAGCAAAGTCCTCGCAGCTGCACTCTCTACAAACCAGGGTCATGGGAGGTGAGGTGAACCCCCTGCACACAGCCAGCGTTTAGGGTGCAACTCACCAAGGAACCAGCCCCCTAACTGGCAGGGGACATGTCTAGACACAAAGGCAGTGACAGGGATGTGCACGCACCTTGGGGTCCACGAGTGCTCCCGCCTTGATGAGGTACTTGACTGCGTCCAGGTGGTTGTTCTCCGCAGCCTCCATCAGTGGGGTTCGCTGGTCCTCAGAACAGGTGTCAATGTTGGCGCCCGCCTGGAACACAGACAGGTGAGAGTGGACTGCGGGGCACCTGTCATCGCCCAAGGGAGGTGCACATGCTGCAAGCGTCTGAAAGCAGATCTGACGGACGGCACTACAGTTGCTTCCAATGATCAGCTAAACTGGGCCTGTCACAATGAATCCAGGAGCAGACTATTCTCTTACTCTGCCCCTTTAGTTCCTGAGTGGTGTTCTTCCTAGACTTCATTTCTCAATAAAGAACACAGCTTCCTCCAATGCTAATATCTTACACAACCAGAGGACACCCCAAAACCAGAAAGCTGGCACTGGCACCCACCATTAACTGCACACAGACATCCCTGCAATGCCACCATTTCCACATGGACTCAGGTCATTTTTTTGTTTTGCTAGAAATAGACAACACTGACCCACGCTGCTGAGGCTCCCTTCTTGGTGGAGAAAGCAACAAGGGGATGATGGGACAACAAAGGTTGGGACAGCCCCAGCTCGGGGAGGGAGGGTGGGAGCATGTCTAGGTGCAAGCAGGGTTCTGATTCTTGACCTGAGTGGTTATGCTGGGGTTCATTTCATAATTTTAACTTTTCTGTATGCATACCGTGTATTTGTTAAAGATATAAACACACACAAAAGAAGAAAAAACAAAGAGAAAACATTCTTTCCCAGGAGGACACACTGCCTTCTAAACAGAAAGGATGGGAGCTGCAGATGGTGGAAGTGCTTCTTGAATGAGCTGAGAGAAAACAACCGTCACCTAGAATTCCAAATCCAGGAAAAGTATCTTCCGAAGGGCCTCCACATGCCATCACCAAGCAACCCTAACCCTGTGTCTTAGACTGGGTTCTTCAGAGAAGCAAAACCAACAAGGTGTGTGTGTGTGTGTATATACATACATATACATACATATCTATATAGATTGATCTCAAGGCTGGCAAGTTCCAAGTCTGTGGGTCAGGCATCAGGGTGGAGGCTTCTCTTAACTCATGTAGCTGCAGGAGCTGATGGACCCAAGTTCAGCAGGTCAGATAGCAGGCTGCTGGCTCATGGGCTACAGAGGCTAACAAATCCAAGATCAGCAGGGGTCAGATAACGAAGAGCCAGATGCGGGATCCAGAGCCAGCAAGTGAACTTTGCCAGAACGTCCATATATATATATTGGATGCAGGCCACACTCACAAGGAAACTCCCCTTACAAATTGGCTGATCACATCCGATCACATCATGAAGGAAAACATTACTACATAACTGCCAAAAAGTACATAATTATGTAACTGTCAAACATGGTCCAACAAGTTGACAAGCAACTTTAATCATCACAGTCCACCCCTTGTCAACTTGGCACCTGTACACATCTCCTTAAACCACACACAATCTCCAAATAAAGTCCATTACCAAGTCATACCTGCACTAAACACAATACAACATATGTACAACCAAAAACACACTAGCCCCGTTTACATCTTATATTTCATAAATGAAGAAAACAAAAATATTTGAGGCACACATACAAGGAAGAAATACAACAATTACAGTCTTCATTTCTAAAACTGGTCACATGGTACTAACAAGTATTTAGAACTACCTTTTCCCACCACCCATTCCGTATTTCCTTTACCTTTAGCAAGCACCTCAGGTGGTCGTGGCTCTTTGCCTGGTTGAGTGACCCAAACCTTTATCCCTGAAGGGTCTGGGCTCTTAGCAGTCATGCTGGAATCGAGTTGCTGCAGTTATCCACTGACTTTAATCACAGGACATGGTAGTACTAAGAGACATCCTAAGGGATCTCCTGTATTCAAGACATACTCTTTTTTATCTCCATTATGCAACATCAATCTGATTTCCCCTTGGTAGTCAGGGTCAATCACACTGGTCAATATGGTAACTCCCTTCTTTGCCTGTTGTTCCAGAGGCATAAGGAGCCCAAAGTGGCAGGATGGCATTCTTAACTTCTGCTTCAAATGAATCAGTGTTGTGTCGCCTGGTGGGAGCATTCCTCCCTTTGGAACTAAGACCTCTAGACTCGCAGCGCATAGAGATGTGGGGACAGGAAACAAAAATTTTGGGAGTCAGTCACCAAGGGTAATAGTGTGTGGTGCCGCTCCCATCTCCACCCCTTGATTCCTGGAACCGTGAATCTTGGCTGTGGGAGAAATACCACCATATATTGGACACTGGTTTAGAGCCTCCTAGATAACACTGCCCCAACCCTGTAAGGTACTGACACATAGCTGGCACCATAATTGTGTCTTTAGAAGGCCATTCCACTGTTCTACTAAGTCAGCTGCTTCAGGATGACAGGGAACATGGTAAGATCAGTGAATTCCATGAACACCGGCTCAGTGTTATACTTCATTTTCTATAAAGTAAGTCCCTTGATTCAAGGTGATGCTGTGTGGGATACCATGACGGTGGATAAGGCATTCCGTGAGTCCACGGATGGTAGTTTCGGCAAAGGCACTGCATACAGGAAAGGGAAATCCTTATCAAGAGTAAGCATCTAGCCCAGTGAGAACAAAATGCTGTCCTTTCCATAATGGAAGTGGTCCAATGCGATCAATCTGCTACCAGGTTGCTGGCTGATCGCCTCGAGGAATGATGCCATATCGGGAACTCAATGATGGTCTCTGCTGCTGGCAGAATTGGCCATTCAGCAATAGCTGTAGCCAAGTCAGCCTTGGTGAGTGGAAGTCCAAGTTGCTGAGTCCACGCATAACCTCCATTCCTGCCATGATGGCCATTTTGTTCATGAGCACATTGGGCAATGACAGGAATAAAGAGTTCGATTGGTTTCCACAGAACACGTCACTCCATCCTCTTGGCTATTAAAATTCTCCTCTGCCAAGGTCACCCTTTGGTGAGCATTCACATGAGATGCAAATATCTTCATTTCTTTGGCCCATTCAGAGAGGTCTATCCACATACCTCTTCCCCATACCTCCTTGTCTCTAATTTTCCAATCATGTTCCTCCCAAGAACCTAAAAATCCAGCCAAACCACTGGCCACAGTCTATAAATCAGTATACAATCACACATCTGGCCATTTTTCCTTCCAAGCAAAGTGAACAACTAGGTGCACTGCTCAAAGTTGTGCCCACCAGAAGGAGTTTCCTTCACCACTGTCCTTCAGGGAGGTCCCAGAAAGGGGCTGTAGTGCTACCGCTGTCCACTTTGAAGTGGTACCTGCATATTGCACAGAACCATCTGTAAACCAGGCATGAGTTTTCTCTTCTTCAGTCAACTGATCATAAGGAACTTCCCATGAGGCCACAGATGCAGACTGGGAGAGGGCAGATAATATGACAGGAGTAGAGACCATGGGCATTTGGGTCACTTCCATATGTAACTTCCTTGTGCCTTCAGATCCTGCTCACACCCAATCTCGTATATACCACTTCCATTTAATGATGGAGTGCTGCTATGCATGTCCTACTTTATGACTCTATGGGTCAGATAACACCCAATTTATGATGGGAAGCTCAGGCTGCATGGTGACTTGGTGGCCCATGGTTAAGCATTCAGTCTCTACTAAGGCCCAGCAACAAGCCAAAACTGTTTCTCAAAGGAGAGTAGTTATCTGCAGAAGATGGCAGGGCTTTGCTCCAAAATTCTAAGGGTCTGTGCTGTAATTCACCAATAGGGGCCTGCCAAAGACTCCAAACAGCATCCCTAACTGCTACTAACACTTCAAGCACCATTGGATCAGCTGGATCATATGTCCCAAGTGGCAGAGAAGCTTGCACGGCAGCCTGAATCTGTTGCACAGCCTTCTCTTGTTCTTGCTAATCAAAATTAGCAACTTTTTGAGTCACTTAACATGCTGGAGTAGCACACCCAGATGAAGAATATGCTGCCTCCAAAATCCAAAAAGGCCCAAGAGGCATTGTGCCTCCTTTTTAATTGTAGGAGGGACCAGATGCAATAACTTATCTTTCACTTTATAAGAAATATCTCAACATGCCCCAAACCACTGGACTCCCAGAAATTTCACTAAGGTGGAAGGTGCCTGAATTTTTCCCACCCTCTAGCATGCAAATGTTTTACCAGTAAGTCCAGAGGCATTGACAATTCTTCCTTACTCGGTCTGATCAGCATAACATCACCAATGTAATGGACCAGTGTGACGTACGGTGGATGGCAAAGGCAATTAAGGCCCCTGCAGACTAAATTATGACACATGGCTGAAGAATAGATATACCCTGAGGTATGACACTGAAGGTATATTGCGGGCCTTGCTAGCTGAAGGCAAATGCTTCTGGTGTTCGTTCAAAACTGGAATTGAGAAAAAGGCACTGGCCCAATCAATAGCTGCATACCAGGTACCAGGTGATGTTATTATTAATTTGTTCAAGGAATGAAACCACATCTGGAAGAGCAGCTGCAATTGGGAGTCACCGCCTGGTTAAGTTTTCAATAATCCATTGTCATTCTCCAAGATCCATCTGTTTTTTGCATAAGCCAAATAAGCAAGTTGAATGAGGATGTGGTGGGAATTACCACCCCCGCATCCTTACAAGTCCTTGATGGTGGCAGTAATGTCTGCAATCCCTCCAGGAATGTGGTATTGCTTTTGGTTTTCTATTTTCCTAGGTAGGGGCAGTTCTAACAGCTTCCACTTGGCTTTTCCTACCATAATAGCCCTTACTCCATTTGTCAAGGATCCAATGTGGGGTTCTGCCAGTTGCTGAGTATATCTATTCCAATTATGTATTCTAAACAAAAACAAACAAACAAACAAAAACAAAACCCATTGCCATCGATTTGATTCCGACTCATAGCGACCCTACAGGACAGAGCAGAACTGTCCCATAGGGTTTCCAAGGAGTGGCTGGTGGATTCAAGCTGCCAACCTTTTGGGTAACAGCCGATCGCTTAACCACTGTGCCACCAGGACTCCATTATACATTCTAAAACTAGGGAAATCTTACAGGATGGGTTCAAGGACCCACTGTGAGGCAGACATGAGCTAAGACTCCACTAATAACCTGACTTCCATATGCCCCCTTGTCTTAGTCATCTAGTGTTTCTATAACAGAAATACCACAAGTGGATGGCTTTCACAAAGAGAAATTTATTCTCTCACAGTCTAGTAGGCTACAAGTCCAAATTCAGGGCGCTGGCTCCAGATGAACGCTCTCTCTGTCGGCTCTGGAGGAAGGCCCTTGTTGTCAATCTTCCCATGGTCTGGGAGCATCTCAGTGCAGGAACCTCAGATTCAAAGGACACGCTCTGCTTTTGTGACACTTCGTGGGGGTAGGAGGTCTCTCTGCTCGCTTCTCTCTTTTGTATCTCAAAATAGAATGGCTTAAGACACTATCTAATCTTGTAGACCTCATCAGTAGAACTGCTGATAGTCCATCTTATAACATCACAGTGATAAGTTATATAACTCATAAGGAAATCACATCAGATTACAACATGGTAGACAATCATACAATACTGGGAATCATGACCTAGCCAAGTTGACAAATATTCTGGGGGAGCACAATTCAATCCATGACACCCTCATTCTGACTGGTGGGCCACAGTGATGTTTTGGGTCTCCTGGAATTAGTGTCAGTTCAGAGCTAGTATCCAGCAATCTCCGAAAAGTCTGATTATTTCCTTCTCCTCAATGAACAGTCAGTGTCGTAAAAGGTCGTAGATCCCTTTGGGAAAGACTGGGAGAAAGATTAACAGTATAAATATTTGGCAGTGTAGTGAGATCCTTCCTCAAGGGGACCTGGCCTCCCCTTCATTCATGGATTGTGGGTCGGTAAACTGGCTCCAGTCTGGAATTGACTGAGAGGGCATGATTCTCTATTCTGGTGATTTTAGTTAGACAGTTGTTTACTTGACCTCGAACTCTTCACTTGTACAGATCAAGTAAATATTAAGTAGATTTCCTATCTATTTCACTCCCAAGGATACCATGACTAAGTAGCCAACGCCGTTAAGTCCATATGAGTCAGAGTATTTTCATTACTGTCTTGACTCCACTGTCCATTACAGTAACTATGCCCACCTCGTCTTTGTCGACTGAGTGCCACCACTTGGCCTCTAGCATCACCGGGACCAGTAAATCCCATTATAGTTACGTGTCTTAATTCAGTTAGGGCAGTTCCCACTGTAATCTGCCTTATATAAAACAGCAGTCACAGCAGTCTTCAAGGATGCTGGGGGCTCCCTTCATAAATTTGTTCCGCATCATTGTGGTAAAAGGTGTGTCCTCTGGGCACTTCACGTGTGGGGCTGTGGGTCTAACCTGATAAATCCACTCTAACATGCTTAGTCATCCATTGCTGCTGTATAGAAATACCACAAGTGGATGGCTTTAACAAACAAGTTTATTCTATCACAGTCTAGTGGGCTAGAATTCCAAATTCAGGGCATCAGCTCCAGGGGAAGGCTTTTTCTTTCTGTCGGCTCTGGAGGAAGGTCCTTGTCATCAATCTTTCCCTAGACTAGGAGTTTCTCGGTGCAGGGACCCTGGGTCCAAAGGACACCCTCTGCTCTTGACACTACTTTCTTGGTAGTATGTAGTCCCCATGTCTCTCTGTTTACTTCTCTCTCATATCTCAAAAGAGATTGACTTAAGACACAACCTAACCTTGTAGATGGAGTCCTGCCTCATTAATATAACCGCTGCTAATCCTGCCTCATTAAGATTATGGAGGTAGGATTAATAACACATAGGAAAATCATATCAGATGACAAAACGGGTAACAATCACACATAATTGGGAATCATGCCCTAGCCAAGTTGACATATATTTTTGGGGGATACAGATCAATCCATGACACATGCCAATTTCTCTAAGCCTTCTGACAGCTTCTTCTACAGTATACCAAGGCAGGTATGGTACATTAACTTGATTTAGTGTAGGCTGCCGCATAATCCACGCTTTAGCAAACCAACCAAATAAACTATCAGATCTTTTCCTAACCTCTCCAGCTGAAACACTGTATGAAGAATCTGTGCTTAGTAGGTCCATATCAATAAACTAAGATGTTCCAACTTTATGTTCCTTGCACCATTATCCCACACCTTAATGGCCACTGCCACATACAGTCTCCAGGTTTCTGTTTGTAGACATTAGAAAAGCCAAGCAGTTCTTCTGGAGTGTAGTATACCTCCTCCTGGGTCACACTTTGCACTTCAGCTTTTGGGGCTCGCTGGGGCATCTAAGTCTAGTATATGTACAGGTCTAGAAGCAAAAATGGGTGGGGGGTGCATCCTGGGAACATTCAGCAGTGTCTTATAAGGCATCTACCTCAGGTGATGCCCCCAGGCAATGCCCCAGGCATTGTCCCAGGTGACTCTTCAGACAGAGCTGGGTTAATCTCATCAGATGCGGGTGGAAGGAACAATGGTTTTACAGGGGAGGGTGGCTTAGCAGACAAAGATGGAGTGAACTCTTCAGATGGAGTAAGAGGGCTGGTTCTGTTGGCAGAAGTGATTCAACGGAATTTAGGGACTCAGTGTCCCCAGCTTTCTGGTTATCTTCCCATGTGTTCCCACCCCAAGTTTCAGGTCCCATTTCTTCTCAATCAATGCCCTCAATTTAACTTCAGACACCACTGGAGCCTGGGAATTCAACTGGTGACATAATTCAGCCACTCCTACGATAAGACTCTGAGTTTGGCTTTTGGCAAGAAATAAGGCTTGCTTTCTTTCAGGGAACAAGTGGCAACTTTCAGATCTTTCATGCTGTGAAAGACTGTGACTCTGAAGCCCTGAGCTCATCTCTTTCTTTCATCACTTTGTCTAGCAAAAGTAGGACCAACCAACCATCTTCCCTATACTTCTCATTCTGACAAAACTGTAGAAAAATATCAAACATGCGATCACCAGGGCCTCGCTTCTCACCAATACTTGATCTACTGGTGGTGACATTTTGTGTGTTAATACTGCCACCTCATGCCATGCATTAGTAGTGCCTTCTTTACTACTGGAGGCAGAGTCATCAGGGCCTTTAAGACTAGTCAAACTTGAGCACCAATTTAGACACCTCATCCTTATGATTTTGCTTCTCTAGAACCCCTCTCAGTTCCAAACGTCTTAGGCTGGGTTCTCCACAGAGGCAAAACCAGTAAAACAAACACACACACATACACACACACACACACAGATTTATATCAAGGAAATGGCTCATGAAGTTGAGGAAGCTGGCAAGTCCCAAGTCCATGGATCAGGTGTCAGGCTGGAGGACTGTCCTGACTCACGTAGCTACAAAAACCCAAAACCAATCCTGTTGCCGTCCAGTCGATTCGGACTCATAGCGACCCTACAAGATGGGGTAGAACTGCCCCATAGAGTTTCCAAGGAGTGCCTGGTGGATTCAAACTGCCAATCTTTTGGTTAGCAGCCATAGCTCATAACCCCTACATCACCAGGGTTTCGTGTAGCTATGGGGCTGGCAAATCCAAGATCAGCAGGTCAGATGGCAGGCCACTGACTTACGTGCTGCAGAGGCTGATGCATCCAAGATCAGCAGGTATAACAGCAACCTGCTGGCTCATGCGCTATGGAAGCTGACCAATCCAAGATCAGCAAGCAATAAGGCAGGCAACTGGCTCAAGTCCCAAGAACAAGAGGTCAGACGAAGATGAGCCGGATGCAAGATTCAGAGCAAACAAGCGAACTCTGCCAGAACATCCATATATATTGGATGCAGGCCACACCCCCAAGGAAACTCCTGTTACAACTGATAGGCTGATCACATCAGATCACGTCATGGAGGAGGACATCATTACATAACTGCTTTTCTGTATCATTACACAACTTGCCAAATCACTGAAAATCATGACCCAGCCCAGCTGACACACAACCTTAACCATCATGTCCCAGCACTCACAGCACCCAGGCTCGCGCCACACCGTCAAGCAATGCCCATAGAGCCCACGTCCCTGATGCCGTCCACATGGCTTGGCACATCTGCTGTCCCTCCCACCATGCCCTCTGGACCGCCAGGCCTATCTTCCACTTCCCACACCCTTCATGGCTTCTGGGAAGAAGGTGCAAAGAACATTCCAGCTAAGTCACACTCCCTCTCCTAGTGCACAGCAACCCTGCAGCCCTCTGACAGGGCACCAGTCTCCACTATCACTGTGTGCTACTCTCCTTCCTCGTCCTTCAGCCCTGGAACCATCCATAAGCCTCTGGTCACCCGTGACTCCTGAATAGTTCCAGTGGTGGATATCCACTGATACCTGACCCTTCTGGTTCCCATATCCACTAGGTGACCCTAGGCATCACAGCCCATGTGCCTTGGCCTCCTCATCTCCCAGAAGCCGCCCACCCACGTCAGCCACACACCCTTCGGCTGTCACCAAGAGATGTCTGGCAGTGTGGCCTCTGCAGTGCATCAGGTTTCCCCGGGGATGGTGGGGACGAAGGTTAAAGTCACCTGTATCAGCATGTGGCAGACGTCCACGTGGCCAGCCTCAGCAGCAGCATGCAGTGGACAACGCTTGCTCTGGTGTTCCATCTTGAAGTTGGGGTCAATTCCGTCCACTGCGGGCACATGGTTTCTGTGGTTACTTCACTGGTCACTTCTGACGCAGCCAGGGCACTGCACCCAGGCATCATGAGGAGCCCCGTGTGGTGTCGGGAGCTGACAGGGAGGCCGTGTGGTGATGGAGGAGTGACGGAGAGCCCCACATGCCATAAGAAGAGGGGTGACAGGTTGCCCTATGCGGTGATGAGTGGGTGACAGGGAGCCTTGTGCAGTGTCGAGGGTGATAGTCCCGAATGGTGATGGGGGGTGACGGGGAGACCCGTGTGGTGATGGCGGAGTGACAAGGAGCTCCATGCAGTGTGGCCACAGTAATGGGAGTCCCAAGCAGTGTCAGGGGTCATGGGGAGCCTTGTACAGTGATAAGGGGTGACAGGGAGATCTGTACAGTGTTGAGGGTGACCGAGGGACTCGTGTAACGCTGGGGGCGACAGGGGGCCCCATGCAGTGTCAGTGGTGACAGGAACCCCCTGCAGTGTCAGGGTTAATGGGGAGCCGTGTGCAGTGTCACGACGTGCGGCCCTGTGCAGTGCTGAGGGTAATGGGGACCCCTGTGCAGTGCTGAGGGTAATGGGGACCCCTGTGCAGTGATGAGGGTAATGGGGACCCCTGTGCAGTGCTGAGGGTA
>NW_004444253.1:368378-369482 GCF_000243295.1 Trichechus manatus latirostris
CTGAGGGTAATGGGGACCCCTGTGCAGTGATGAGGGTAATGGGGACCCCTGTGCAGTGCTGAGGGTAATGGGGACCCCTGTGCAGTGATGAGGGTGACAGGGGACCCCTGTAGTGTCAGGGGTAATGAGAAGCCCCATGCAGTGTCAGCAGGGTGATTGGAGCGCCATGCAGTGTCAGGGGTAACAGGGAGCCCCAAAGGGTGATGGGGAGCCGCATGCAGTGTTGGGAGTGACAGGGAGCCCTGTGAAGTGTCGGGGGGTAATGGGGAGCCCCATGCACTGTCAGGAGTGACAGGGAGCCCCATGCAGTGTCGGGGGTGATGGGGAGCCCTGAGTGGTGATGGGAGTAATGGGGAGCCGTGAGTGGTGATGGGGGTGATGGGGAGCTCCATCAGTGTCACATGTGACATGGGGCCTCATGCACTGTTGGGGTAACGGGGAGCCCCGTGCAGTGATGGGGGTAACAGGGAGCCCCATGCAGTGTCACAGGTAATGAGGAGCCCCATGCAGCGTCAAGGGTGACAGGGGCCTCCATGTGGCGGCGTGGACACACTCACCCAGCATGAGCAGCACCTTCTGCAGCTCACCCTGCCTGGCAGAAAAGTACAGCTGCTTCGGGTGGAAGCGGAGCTTCTTGGGCCTGTGGGGAGCACGCGGTGGTGTCACACACGCCCGCCCACTGTCCCGGCACCATGGCTGTAAGCCAACCTGAGGACGCAGACCCCACACCAGTATCCCCGGGCTGTGGACCACTCTGGAGGCCTCACCAGCTGATGCCATAGGGTCTACGGCAAGCACAGCGACGGGGCCCTGGGGGCTGCCTGCCGCCTCAGTCCACTAGCTGAGGGCAGGAGGCCAAGGAGACGCCTGAACAGCCAGTTCAGTCATGCCTAGCAGACCATCTGCTGCTCGTCTGTGCTAAAGGAAGAGGCCCAGAACAGCTCAATACTGAAAACATAATTTTGCTTTGAAATCCTGATCCAATAAGTAAGTTAACAACAAGGAATGGGAGGATGAACAGTGGGCAGTAGCCTGGGCCAGGCTGATGCATGACCACGGTGTGCACAGTCGGGGAGACCCGGTCAGGCCGAGGGCCAGGCTGAC
>NW_004444253.1:370157-375132 GCF_000243295.1 Trichechus manatus latirostris
AGGCCGAGGGCCAGGCTGACGCACGACCACGGTGTGCACAGTCGGGGAGACCCGGTCAGGCCGAGGGCCAGGCTGACGCACGACCACGGTGTGCAGAGTCAGGGAGACCCGGTCAGGCCAAGGGCCAGGCTGACTCATGACCACGGTGTGCAGAGTCAGGGAGACCAGGACAGGCCGAGAGGCTCGCAGGAGATGCACCATGCACCAACTTTGTATCAGGGCAAAAAGCAAACGCGGCTCCGTCCACTCAGCCCCGCGCGTGCCTTCCCAGGAAGTCACCTGTGCCCTCTGCAGGCCAAAGGGGGGCTCTGGAGCAGCCAGTCGGCCACAGGACCATCTGGTCTAACCTAAGGGTGAGCGGCAAGCAGCCTGCCCTAAGCCCTGAAGCACCTCCTGTGTCAGCCACAGCCAGGGGAGTGTCTGTGCAGAGCCCCATTGAGACCACATCCCTTCCCAACTTCAAAGGGACCCCTTCTGTTGCACCAGAATGAGTAGGACAGTCACCTGCAATAATGACCCCAAACAGAGCGAACACACATCCACAAAGCAGCCTGCTGTACGAGCCACTGCAGTGGCCCCACAGGCAGAGGCCCCACAGCTAAATTGTGGAACAGCCCCCTGAAGAGTTTGCTCGTCAACAGTGAGTGTCCCCAGGACTTGACAGCACACATGGGGGCATCTGAGGCACTAATTCACAGGAGGCTCTGCTCGGCAAGGGGGAGAGGGCAGGGAAGAGAGACCGGGAAGAGAGCATGTGGGCACGGCCACGCTCGCCGCACCACCTGGGCACCTGGCAACACAGCGGGCCTTACTTCTCCGAGTCCAGCGCGATCAGAGCACTCTCTAGCGTCTCCTTGCCTGGCCCCTGAGGGAGGCCGGGTGCTGGCTTCACAGGACCCGATGGCCCTGTCAGCTCGAAGCCCTCATGCGCCTGCATGGTCAAGCTCTGTAGTTTGTCTCCCTCCATGAGGTGGGTCCCGGCACCGCTGCAGGGAGGGGAGAGAACAGAAACACTGGGCTGAGCGGACATGGCAGCACCCCGTCCCCAGGAACCCCACTCCCTCCACATGTGGCTCAGATGAGAGTGCGGTGATGGCCTCCCCACTTTCTCACTATTCACCCTGAATGACCCGGCCAGAGACATGGAGTTAGATTCCCTGGGAAAGTGATGTTCACAAACTCGGCAACTCTTGCAGGGGCTTCCTGTCCAAATTTGCTTTGTAAATGAGCTTCAGATAGAATCTATCCAGCCCGCTACCCCAATCCAAAAGAAAGAAAATCTCATCAACACGGGGAATCAACACGCATGAAACGCAGAATAAATGTGAAGGAGCCGACAGCGCCCAGTGTTTCGTTTGGAGATGTCCACAATCTGAGTCTCTCTCAAATGGCCTTCAGTGGAGTTTTCCACTTTCTTCATGTCAGTCTATTTACTGAGTTGGGTTTTTTCCTGGGCAGCTGGGAATTTCATTTCCCAGCTGCTGGTAGGGAACAAGGCCACTGACTTGTGTTGTCACTGTCTGATCTGATCTGTCTACTAACTCCTCATGCTAGGACCATTCCAGCTATTTCCACTGGACTCTTTCAGGAAGACAACTGTCACGTTTCCTACGTGAACACGTCTAACTCTCTGAGTCTGTGCTTCCTGGTCTTCAGCTAGGGCCTCCAATCATAATCTCAAACAAGGCGGTGAAGCGGATGGCAGTGGTGGAGGGTAACGCCCCCGATGTACACAGACAACTAGGGGAGGGCTGAACTGTTGACAAAAGATGCTGTGACGCACAGCTATGAGGACAGTATGACACCAGCTCAAACCAGACCCATGAGCCACAGAGCTGAGCTGAGTCGGAGAGGCCATGAGCCAGCGGCCGTGAATGAACCAGGGCTTCAACCTCATTCGGTCATGGTCAACAAAGCGAAAAGTGAACAGACTTGAAGTTTTACGATTCTGAAGCCCTGGAATGGAAGACTCGGAAGAGATGAAGTGAGCCCTTTCAGGAGCCTCATGAGTGAGACTGGATTATTGGCAGGACTGTGGAGAGTGGTGGAGCCCTGGTGGCACAGCGGTTAAGTGTTTGGCTGCTAACCAAAAACTCTACCAGCCACTTCTTGCAAACCCTATGGGAGAGATCTACTCTGTCCTATAGGGTCACTATGAGTCAGAATTAATTCGATGGCAACAGGTTTTTTGGTCTGTGAAGAGCGGCACACATTCAAAGAGGCACTGCCAGCCACCTTCTTTGATCTGGGCATTGCTGTTCTGGCTCTACTCTAAATCCGAAGGGCCAGAGATTTGGTTGCTATGCAATGCATACACTGCCCTTGTTTTTTAGAGGCTGTTAAGTTTCTAGCAAGACTTCAACCCATAATTTTTCCTGTTCCAGTTATCATTCTGGTTCACCCAAACTCTAAAAATTCGGGTCTATTCTGGTTTCACTTCGTCAGCCATGACTGAACCAGGAAGAACCAGTCCAAAGCCCTAAAATAAACGAACTTCTGTGTTCTGAGACATCAGCGGCCAGAGTCCGTGAGAAGCTTTCAGATGAAAGAGCAGAAACCAGCAACGACTCAGAATGACACATTTTCAGCTCCGTGACTGGGACAGCGCCACCAGATGCACTGCAGACGCCCAGGCAGCCTTCTGGCCCCTGGCGACCTGGCGGCCCGTCTCCGGAGCCCTCCGGCCCTCCACTCACCCCTCTGGAGCCCTCCGCTGCCCTGGCGCACCTGCCGGTAGTTGTGTCGGCCCTGCCCTCGGCGGCGGCAGCCTTCTCCAGCCCGGGCACCAGAGTCACAGTGGAAGTTGTGTCGGCCTTGGCGATGGTCACCTCCCGGGCCTTAGCGGCCTCCTCGCCGCAGTGGGGGCAATAGCTCATGTTGTTGACGCGAGAGGCACAGTCCTTGTGGAAGCGATGGGAAACGCTGCTCTCAGGCTGACACTCCATGAAATTACCCTGAAGGGAGAAGAACTTGCTCAGAGGGGTTGACACGGTGCAGCCTGGGTGACACCTCCCTTGTAGGCACCTCACAGGGTGCTTCCAGGCATCCTGCTTGGAGGGAAGACGCCAAGCCAGCAGAGCTGCCTCATCCTCTCCACCCCACAGGGGAGGCCCCAGGTCTGCAGCACCACTGTGCCCTGAGGGAATGGCCCGACCATGAACGGTCAGCCAAGGGTGTGAGGCTGACCGGCGAGGCCACTGTCCCTGTTCCCACAGGCCCCACTGGTGGCAAAGGCTGTGCCTACTGCCGAGGTCCGCGGTCTCAGCCTGGTCAAAAGAGGCCCTCACATGGGCTGCATTGAGGCTACAGGCACAAGCCTACCCAATGAGGCACAAGACCTACGCCCCAGGCCGGGACCCTGGGAGTCCCCGCACCAGGCTGCTGCCCTCTGCCTGCTGTCCTGAGCATGAGTGTCTGTGGCTACTCACCTCTCCGTCCCACTCTAGATTCACCTCCACAGGGCTTCAGCCTGTCCTTTCCTGTAGCCCCCTGCCCCATACATGAGCCCCCCACCACCCTCCCCTCCAGTCAACAGTCCTAGAGCTTGGGTCTGCCAATGATGATAACAACAGCAGCAGGGTAGGCCACGAGCTAGACCAGCCCTGACCAGTGCATGCAGGTCACGGAGCCCTTACCAACGCCGGGCGGCAGGCACACTGGGAGAGGTGAGGGAAGAGCCAACAGAGTGGACACCCTGCCCAGGGTCATGCAGTGGGGGTGTGGGCGGTGGCTTGGCTCTTGGCACCTTGGTCTGTAACCACCAGACTGGACAGCTGTCTCCACTTACTCATCCCTGCCAATCCCCCCTCTGCCTCTGTTTGACCAAACTACGAAGAGCTCTTATGAACTAATAGGAAAACTGAGGGCCAAAGGACAGGAACAGCAAAACACAGCAACACAAATGAGCAAGAAATATAAAAAAGAAGCTCAAACTCATTCACGTTAAAAATGTAACGCGAAAAAAAGAGATGAGTTTTCAAACTTGTAACTTATCAAGATTAGCTGGGACAGAAATAACTGGCAGTGTCCAGTACAGAAAGAATGTAGATGTTCATATGTATCGAGGATAAGAGTACAAATCCAACTCTAATGCCCATTTCTCAAGGCAACCTGAGATCACTCCCACAACAGAAACACAAGGACAAGGGTTCCACCATTTTGCTGTAAACCTGCAGCATGGGTCCTGGAGGCTGAGGGAGGGCAGCAGCCAACAGCATAGCCCCATCTACAAATACCCCATCTAAACAAGGCATATGCATGGGAAACCCTGGGAGAACCTGAGGGCTGCATTTAGAGCAAGGCTTCGAACCACTTCTTCCCGGTTCAGTCACAGCCGACCAAGTAAAACCAGAACAGACCCAAATTTTTAGAATTTGGGTGAACTGGAACAGTCACCGAAACGGGTAATCAGAATGGGAAAAATTACAGGTTGAAGCCCTGCCAGAAACTTAATCTTCCTTTTAGAAAACAAGGGTAACCAAATCTCTGGCCTGCCGGATACTGAGTAGAGTCAGAAACAGCGGTGCCCCACTCCAAGATGGTGGCCAACAGCGCCGCTTTGAATATGTGCTGCTCTCCACAGTCCTGCCAATAATCCAATCTCACTCATGAGGCTCTTGAAGGGGCTCACTACGCCTCTTCTGAGTTTCCCGTTCCAAGGCTTCAAATCTGTCAAAATTCAAGTCTATTTCAGTTTTGCTTCTTTGGCCATGACTAAACAGGTTTGAACAGGCTTAAAGCGCTGGCTTAAAGGCTACTCCAGTTCCATGTATATTTAAAATCATCTGAGTTTTTAGTAAGGAATTTGTACTATTTTTCCTCTTAAATGATGTTTTAACATTAAATTTGTTCTGCCACTGCACACCAGCGTGGACTTTCTAAACAGAAGCAAAGTATTGCAGTCTCCTCTAATTCTCGCCCCTCAGGTACCAGCCGTCCTCTCCTCTGATTCTCGCCCCTCAGGTACTAGCCGTCC
>NW_004444253.1:376695-385626 GCF_000243295.1 Trichechus manatus latirostris
ACTAGCCGTCCCCTCCTCTGATTCTCGCCCCTCAGGGACTAGCCGTCCTCTCCTCTGATTCTCACCCCTCAGGTACTAGCCGTCCCTCTATAATTCTCGCCCCTCAGGTACTAGCCGTCCCTCCTCTGATTCTCGCCCCTCAGGGACTAGCCGTCCCTCCTCTGATTCTCGCCCCTCAGGGACTAGCCGTCCCCTCCTCTGATTCTCGCCCCTCAGGTACTAGCCGTCCCCTCCGATTCTCGTCCCTCAGGTACGAGCCATCCTCTCCTCTAATTTCCGCTCCTCAGGCAACTCCGTCCCCTCCGATTCCTGCCCTTCAAGCACCGCTGTCCCTCTCCCTCTGATTCCGCCCCTCAGGTGAAGAGTGTGCAAGGCTGGCGTGCATCTTCTCACAGCTTCTTTTCTGTTCACACAAATGCACAGATAAAGAGAATTCCAACTACACTTCTCTAATCAGAGGATGGGAGGATATGAATCCCACCACAGGATCTTACTGGACACAAAATAAAACCAAAGCTCTGCCAAGGCTTCCAGAACTGCAAGTGACAGCTCCAAGGGCAGGAAGCACCCCTACCCCTGCCATCACCCCTCACACAGGGAAAGCATACCTGGGGGTAATCATTTAAGGAAGTCTCAGGTTTTCCAAGCAAGACTGCACACAGGAGGAAGTGAACACCCTCCTCATTGGCCAACACCCATGCCAGGCTAGTCATGCCCAGAAGCCTGTGGGACAACACAGAGTCCAGTCCTCAAACTAAGCTCAGAGTAGAGGCACACAGGCCCCTCGTGGAGACAATCAGCACCAGGGACACTCACCCATGCCCCATGGAAGGAATCAAAGATGTAGCCAGCACGGCACAAATGAGCCCCAGTGAAATAAAATATGGAGACTCTGCCACATTTAAGAAAAGGCAAGGACTGGGTGGGACAAAGCATGTAAAAGACAACGAAACCAGTCTGGACCAAAAGACAATCCAGGGAACAGAGGAAAATTTCCAATGGGTGTTTCATGTTCTAGAAAATCTTATTCAGAGCTTGAATTCCAAACAACAAGAGCCTGAGTTTGAAGAGAAGACAAAAGACTAACAGTGGGGGTAGCCCTGGAACAGATAAATAAGTGCCATGTAACAAAGGTACAGAGACGGCTCCCTCGGATGTGAGCAGTAGTCAATGCTTACTAATGCCAACATTCCAATGAGGAAATGATACATCACCGCACAGGTGGTAAAGGACAAGCAACAAAACATTTGAGGAAAAATAAAACCAGATCTCACACCAAGAATTTTAGACTGTTTTAAGTTATTTTAAAAAAGTTTTTCTGATTACAAAATCAATGCCTGTAGTAAACATTTCAAACGTTAAATATATAACTTATCAACTTACAGTCTGCGAGCCCCATAATTAACAATTTGGTACTTATTTGCTCAGACTATTTCTACATATAAACAAATACACATACATAGTATTTTTACAGAATTGGGATCATATTCAACATATTAAATACTTAATATGAAAAACAAAACTACCAAACTATTAGGACACAGTATAGGTGAATACGTGCATACATACATATACATATACTGGAGTGGGGAAATCATTTTGTAGCATAATTCCAAAGGCAGAAATTATAAAAAGACTACTAAATTTGATTACACAGAATTTTAAAACTCATATATGTTGGAAAGCACTGTAAAGAAATACAAACAACACAGCAAAACTCTTTCTAATACACATGCCAGGCCAAGGGTGTGGATCCAAGCTTACAAGACGCTCTTTCAAAACCAACCAGAAGTAGAGGTGTCTATCATGGATTGACCTGTGTCCCCCCAAAATATGTGTCAACTTGACTAGGCCATGACTCCCAGTACTGTGTAGTTGTCTTCCATTTTGTGATCTAATGTAACTGTCCCATGTGTTGTAAATCCTAATCTCTGCCTGTGGTTAATGAGGCAAGATTAGATTATGTTAAAGAGGATTAGGGTGGGATGCACCTCCCTTACTCAGGTCACAGCCCAGGGGAATTTCCCAGGGGCATGGCCTGCATCACCTTTGGACCCAGGTCCCTGGGCTGAGAAGCTCCTAGACCAGCGGAAGATTGATGACAATGACCTTCCGCAAGAGCCAACAGAGAAAGAAAGCCTTCCCCAGGAGTGGGAGCCCTGAATTTGGACTTCTAGCCTCCAAGACTGTGAGATCATAAATTTCTGTTGTTAAAGCCATCCACCTGTGGTATTTCTGTTAAAGTAGCACTAAATAACTAAGACCAAAAACCAAACCAAACTCGTTGCCGTTGAGCCAATTTCGACTCATAGTGACCCTATGGACAGATTAGAACTGCCCCACTGAGTTTCCAAGAAGTGGCTGGTGGATCTGAACTGCTGACCTTTTGGTTAGCAGCCAAATGCTTAATCACCACGCCACCAGGGCTCCAGATAACCAAGACAGCAGCTCACAAAAGAATGGACACTGCACACGAAAGGACAACTTGCAAAATGAAGAGCACAGAAGGGCCACTACAGAAACTCACCCCACTAGACACTAAAGACATCCACACAGATCAGAGAACGACCCTCTTGTTGTCACACCAGCAGAGGTCAGAGCCGGGAGATGCCCACAGTGACAGAGGGGAGAAGACACCTGCTCTGAGACACGGCTGGTGGGACACACAGAGAGAATTCCTCCCTGGAAGGTGACCTGGATGTGGCTTCTACCAACGGCTACTATGGAAACAACGGAACCAGAGGCCCCGAGGGTCTTGAGGACATCGTCGCAGAATGATTTATGACAGGAAATCTCAAACGGTCTTCTTGACAAGAGGCCCCTGCAGCAGAAGGCCACCTCCCACAGACAGTCCCTAACAGGGCAGTGACGACCCCTGGCTCCCTGGAATTCAGATGAAGCTACTGGATTTTCCTAATGCAGCTGCGTACCCTGACACATGGGCAGCATCACTGCCTGTGTTCCTCCAGCTCCCGTGGGACTGGACACACTGGCCAGGAAGCCACCGGCCTCTCTGGCCTCAGACTGCTGACCACCCCCCAAGCCAGACTCCACGGTCACCTGCCCCACCATCATAGGCCGAGGGTCACACCACGGGCTGGGCACTGTCTGAGAACAGTCAAGGCACAGGGCATCAAGGGGTCTGCCCTGCCCTCCCCTCTCCGTCTGTAAAAGCCTTTGTGACCTCAAGTCTCCGTCCCTCCAACTGCCACCAACATGGCCCACACCATAAAGACACACCCCATGCCATGTCTCTCCAGAATGCGCCTGTGCTGCAGGAAGAATGGGTCAGCACCCACTGTGAAGCCTATGCTGAGGACCATGGGGGAGCTGAGGGAGAGGACAGAGGGGCAGAGGTGTGGGGGAGGGTCACACCAGACACACAATTTGTCAAGACTGAGAGCTACAGGACTTAAAGTGAAAGCCGAGACAGGTCCAGAGCCAGGATGCCCAGAGTTACCCGACTAACTGAGATAGTGAAGATGCAGAGGGTTCACGTGGGGCTGGGGACAATGGCACCAGGTAAATCAGGATGAAGGGAGGAGGGGGCACAGAGGACGCTCATCTGACAAATACATCCTAAGGCCGACCTGGGGGAGGCCGGGAGTGGGCAGCAGCATGGGCAAAGGCCCAAGGGGAGCCAGCCAAGCACCGCGGGGACATCACAGGGGCTGGGACCCTCACGACAGGCACGGCCAGGATGCACAGTATCCAGGAACTAGTGCTGAGAGATCCCTGCTCCTAAGAAAGGCAGCAGAACACGCCTGTGGGAGACAGCTGGCCGGGTCAGCGCGGCCTGCAGAGCGGGGCTGGGGTTACGGCTGGCCAGGTCAGTGGGGCCTGCAGAGCGGGGCTGGGGTTACGGCTGGCCGGGTCAGTGGAGCCCGGAGAGTGGGGCTGGGGTTACGGCTGGCCGTGTCAGCAGGGCCTGCAGAGCGGGGCTGGGGTTACGGCTGGCCGCGTCAGTGGAGCCCGGAGAGTGGGGCTGGGGTTACAGCTGGCTGGGTCAGCAGGGCCGGCCCAGAAAGAGATACGTGATACGAGGAGCAGAAGGCAGAGCCTCAGGGAATGGCAGTGGAGAGGCAGCAGATGCATGCAGTCCTACGGCTCAGACTTACCGCCGTGCAGAAGTAGCCGCAGCCCGGGCAGCACTGGTGCTTCACCATCCGTGCCCTGTGGTCCTCGCACAGCACCAGGAGTGGCACTCTGTTAGACGGGCGCATCAGCTCGAATTTGGCCACGCTGTTGGTGCACCGGCCTAGCTGCAGACAGACAGACACAGGTTTCAGTGACAAGGTGCAAGGGAGGCTGCCCACCTGTGCGCTGGGCACCGAGGGGCCAGGCCTCGCAGCGCCAGCACACAGCAGGCACTGAGCACACGTTTGCTGACTCAGCTGACAAGAATGTGCGAGTGCCTCCTCAAACCCAACAGGACAAGAGTCAGAACTCGAGGAAGAACACAACAGGGATGTCCTCCAACCAGTCGAACGGGAAGACAGCAGCTACACAATTAGTCAAGAGTACGTCCAGGGTGACAGGAGCGACAGTGTCTGCGTGTACGCTGTAAAGAGAAGCAGGCTGTTCCCACATGCAGAACAAGGAAAATGTCACAGTGAGTTTGTATCTGCGCTGGGTATCGAAGAAAAATGGATGTACTTGGCCAAGCAGGACAAACCAGGCCAAAGAATGTCACAGGCTAGAAGTGGGGACAGCAGCAGGGTGAGTCTGTGAAGCCCCATCTGCTGGGGTGGCTGGAGCCACCACACACGGAGGTGACGGCTGAGACTGAGAGGCGGGACGCACAGCACCTGGAGGGCCTGACGGAGGCCAAGGGCCAGCAGACCATGATCTGAAGGTTCAAGCGCAAGGCTGTCCTGGAAGGGAAGAGACCCCCTAACATATTGCTCTCTGCAGCACACCTGGCGAAGGGCTACCCATTCGCTATGTACAGCTCTCTTACAAACAGTAAGGAAGGGATAATAACCCAACAGCAGAATAAACACAGAAGTGATCGCAATTGACCAGAGAAGAAATACAAACGCCCAAAAACAAACGGCAGAGGGTCCAAACATCCTGCTAATCAAGGAAATGCACAGTGAGAAGCCTGCACTAGTCCCTCCACTCTGCAAGCCAGCCTGTGGGCCCCAGGGAGAAAGACATCTGACGCTGCTGGCGCTGTCCAAACTTCCTGTCAAGCAATTTGGAAACATGAGCTTGCAAATGCATATTCTTCTCTAAAGATCACCTGAAGATCTAATTGAACAAGTGCACAAAGATACGTCCACAAAAGTCCTCCAACAGAGAACTGGCTGAACAACACCCACTGAAGTCCATGCGCAAACAGGAACAGCTCATATCACCTAAGTCTGAAAGGCTTGTTAGTGGCCAAAGATGAGAAAACTGAGCATCAAAAATACAGAAATATTTTGGGGAAGACAGCTGCAGCCTCAGCAGTCTCCTGGAATCTGCACATAAAAACAGACAGAGCCAACGTTCTCTGGTGGTTACCAGGGATGGGGAGTGGACGGGGCATCGCTCTCTAGACAGGAAACACTTGTTATAATGGGGTGATGGGAAACTTAACACCAAATGAGGGTGAAGTGTGCACAGACTGACCGAGATAAACGATGTCACTGAGATGTACACAAGAAAAAAGGGCATTTCGGTAACAGCTATGGTATGTATAACTTTGCAACGAGAGCTACAATAACCAAAAAACGTATGTGTGGGTATATATGCATGTTGTAGGCAAAAAAAAACAAAAAAACAGAGCAACTAGTGAGCAAAACCAAAACCCATAGGCAACATTACAACAAAACCAGGTGACTACCACAAACACAAGACACAAGTGGGCAGAGAGAAACCACCGTGGGCCATGAACCCTGCATGGTCTTGAGTCTGTGCAGGAAGAGAAGGCAGGGAAGCAGCGTCTGTGGGCCCCAAGACCAGGAGAACCCAAACTACCAAGAGGGGCTCGCTGGGGAGGACCGGGGGAGGACAGAGCTCAGCTGACCTGTAGAGGCGCTACCCACTCCAGTGCGGCATGAGTCAGGGCTGCAGCTCAGCCTCCAGGAGCCCTCAAGCTGACCTGCTGGGATGCCCTCAAACTGACCTGCTGGGACCGCCTCTGGTGCAGCGTTTGGGAATGGAAAAGCTGTGGGAACTGAACCAAACTGAACCAGACGGGACAACAGAAATGAGGAAAAGAGAAGCTCTCACTTAGTGGCCCTCAAAAATCTCTGGCTTCGGGATCTTTTTATTCTTTTAAAAGTTATTAAGGATCCCAAAGAGCTTTCATTTTCGTGGGTTGTACCTATCAGCATTTACCATATTAGAAATTGAAATAGAGAAAATTTAAAAATTTTATTTACAAATAACAACAGATCTATCACGTTATTATAAACAACATATTTTAATTAAAAAAATAGCTATTCTCCAAAGCAAAAAAATTTTAATGACAGGTACTGTTTTATATTGCTTGAAAAACTCTAATATCTGGTTTTTAAAAAGACAGTTGGATTCTCATATCTGCTTCTGCATTAAGAGCAGACAGCTGCGGACATTAGGTATTACTCAGATAATTATAGTTGTTCTTTGATACGATACCAAAACTCAACAAGCAGAAACTTCTTAAAGATTAGTTGCAGTGTGTAATCTCGAACCATACTGAAAACTTCCTGATACCCATTACATTAAGGCCCATGGGTCTAGCACTCTGAATGATCTCCTACCAGTGCGTGATTCTGTAACACAGTGGAGACCCACGGCTAACGGAGCATCCCAGGCCTTCCGAAGACATGGTGCAGAACTCCACTGCACACCAATGAGGGGAGAGAGGGAAGAGGCACATGACTTTGGAAGAGTTATGAAAATAGCTTCGACCTGCAGAGCCCAGGAAAGAATCTTGGTGACTTCCACAGGTTCCCAAATTACTCCTTCTGAACTACTGGGGGAAAGGAACAGAACCAAGAAACCAAGTGAACCACCATATTTTTATCATTACACAAAAGTAACAGAAGAGGGGGCTCTGTGAAGTTAGAAAAGCCTTCCTAAAACTATTCCCTAATAAAAATGAGCAAGAGAATAGAAATGAAGTGAAATCTCACATAAAAAGTCTAAGATAGAGAAGAGAATAATCTCTACAGACAATGAAAGCATACCAGAAAGATCTGCACACATAACAGAACTATAACCTGCTGTTTCGAAACAATCTAAAAGATATTAAGAAGATGACACAAGAGATGAAAGAACAACATAAATGAGAAACAGAAAAACTCAGAAACAAGAGGACAGAACTCAGGAAAGAATCAGAAATAAAAGAGTAATTAGAGACTTAAAGACTAAATACCAGAAGAGAAATAGAAGGTGAAAAATGGGAAAATTGTAAAAGTCCAAAGGAAATTAAAAAGATTCAAACAAAGACAGATATCGAAGATATAGACAAAAAACGTCTACCACACAAATATGAATTCCTGAAGAAGAAAACCAAAGGAAGGAAATAAAACCCTAAAAGCTAACGTTTGAGAAAACGTTCCAGAAATTAAAAAAAAAAAAAAAAAAAAATGAAACTATATACTGAAGAAATAAATACCTTAAGCATCTAGAAAAAAGAAGCATGTGACTTATAAGCAAAACTGACTTTCGAGCATAAAAACCAAAAAACCCGCTGCCTTCAAGTCGATTCTGACTCACAGCAACGCCATAGGACAGGGTAGAACTGCCCCAAAGGGTTTCCAAGGAGCAGCTGGAAGATTCCAACTGCTGACGTTTTGGTCAGCAGCCGAGCTCTTAAGAGCTGTGCCACCAGGGATCCTTCGAGCATAAAGGGCAGAGACAAATCGTCATCGACATGCAAGACCTCAGGGAGTACTGTTCCCAGGAGCCCTTCTGGAGGAATCTACTAGAGCCCTAGAAGTCACTCAAACCTACTACCTATCTTTATAAACAGAAGTTTTAGTGGAACACAGTAATGTCCATTTGGCTACTTTTGTGGCAGAGCCAACTAGTTGTGACAAAGACTGTCTGGTCCACAAAACCAAGATTTACTATCTGACTCTTGCTTCCCACGTTCTCAGGAATAAGCTTGAGACAACCAAAATATACTAGAGGACTGGAGGGAAGCATTAAACACAGTTTATCTGTAAAACTAACACGAAATGAAGGCTCAGACAGAAAGCGGACTCCCTGGGTAGTGCCAACAGCTGGGTGCTCAATTACTAGTCAAAAGGCTGGTGGTTCAAACCCACCCAGAGGCACCTTGGAAGACAGGACTGGCGATCTGCATCCGAAAGGTAATATGGTCTACTATTCCAGGAATGATAAATTGAAGAAGAATGACGTTGCATTCACTGTCAAAAAGAATATTTCAAGATCTATCCTGAAGTGCAATACTGTTAGTGGTGGGATAATATCTATACTCCTACAAGGAAGACCAGTAAATACAACAATATATTTATTATTGAAGATATATCTTCAATATCTTTAAGACCCTATGGAGTAGTTCTACTTTGCACACATGGGGTCACCATGAGTCGGAGTCAGCTCGACAACAACAAAGAGTGAAGATATATAATAACTTTATGCTCTAAAAATGTAAACAAAGCTTAGTAATTTTTAACTGGGGGGATGGGGAGAGCATATAGAAAAAATGTTAACATTTTCCATAAAGATACTGTGGTTACACGAACATTGTTACTCTGAGAATGTTGGTGTGTAATACAAGATAAAATATATTACTATTTATGGGATACTCTACTAATTCTATCACGTCTTGTGACTTTGAAAACCAGGATTCTCAAGGCAGAAGAAAGGAGACATGTGTAATGCAGATAAGGATAAGAACTGAAGGTATGGCTACAAAATCAGGAGGCATTTCATCTCACACAAACACACACACACACACACACAGACACACACAGACACACACACACA
>NW_004444253.1:385726-396198 GCF_000243295.1 Trichechus manatus latirostris
CACAGACACACACAGACACACACACACAGACACACAGACACACACACACAGACACACACACACACAGACACACACACAGACACACACACACAGACACACACACACACACACACACACACACACACACACACTCGTGCATATACATTCCCTACCTCTCTCCACTGGTAAGGTCTAAAACAATGACTGGTCTGGTAGCAACAAGCATTCCTATGATCCAAACTATGATTGTAAAATAAAATTTCTCACTAAAAGAAGGGGGAGCTTTGTAGAAAACAGATGCTCCCAGGGCAGAGAACACACAAGGTGAGAGAAGAGCACCTGTCCCACAGGAGAGCAAGGAAGCCCTCAGAGTCCTGTCAAGGGACTCAGGGCAGGATGAAGGTGTCTCACTGGCCAATGATGTGACAATTCGAGCTCCAATAACAGTAACACGAAGAATTAAAATTCATCAAACATGCACAAATGTTGTTGTCAGGTGCCTTTGAGTCGGTTCTGACTCACAGCCACCCTATGTACAACGGAAAGAAAAAACTGCTCGGTCCTGCACCATCCTCCCAATCATTGTTCTGCTTGAGCCCTTGCTGCAGCTACTGTCAATCCATCCTGTAGAGGGTCTTCCTCTTTTTTGCTGAACCTCTACCTTACAAGTATGATGTTCTCCTCCAGGGACTGGTCCCTCCTGATAACATGTCCAAAGTACGAGAGAAGGTCTCGTCATCTTCACTTCCAAGGAGCACTCATGCTGCACTTCTTCCAAGACAGATTTGTTCGTTCTTCTGGCAGTTCATGGTATATTCAATATTCTTAACACACACCATAATTCAAAGGCATCAATTCTTGGGTCTTCTTTATTCATTGTCCAGCTTTCACACGCATATGAGGCGACTGAAAACACCATGGCTTGCGTCAGCGCACCTTAGTCCTCACAGTGACATTTCTGCTTTGGAACACTTTAAAGAGATCTTTTGCAGCAGGTTTGCACATGCAAATTGGAAACCATGGTGGTGAAGTGGTTAAGACCTACAACTGCTAACCATAAAGGTCCACAGTTCGAATCCAGCAGCCGCTCCCTGGAAACTTTTATGGGGCAGTTCTACTCTGTCCTATAGGGTCACTATGAGTTAGAATCGACTCGACAGCAACGGGCTTGGGCTTGGGTTTGCACAACGCAATACGCCCTTGGATTTTCTGACTACCGCTTCCATGGGCGTTGATTGTGGATCCAAGTACAGTGAAATTCTTCACAACTTACACATTTTCTGTTTAGCATGATGTTGCTTATTGGTCCAGTGGTGAAGATATTTGTTTTCTTTATGTTGAAGTATAATCCATACTGAAGGCTGCAGACTTTGATCTTCACCACATCAGTAAGTGCTTCAACTCCTCTTCACCTTCAGCAAGTGAGGTTATGTCATCTGCATAACACAGGTTGTTAAAGAGTCTTCCTCCAATCTCGATGCCACATTCTTCCTCATATAGTGCAGCTTCTCAGATTACTTGCTCAGCACACAGACTGAATAAGGATGATGAAAGGATGCAACCCAGACGCACACCTTTCTTGATTTTAAACCATGCAGTGTGCCCTTGCTCTGTTCGAACAACTGCCTCTTGGTCTATGTACAGCATCTGCATGAGCACAATTGTTTTGGAATTCCCATTGTTTGCAATTTTATCCATAATTTGTTATCATCCGCACAGTCAAATGTCTTCACATAGTCAATAAAACATAGGTAAACATCTTTCTAGTATTCTCTGCTTTCAGCAAAGATCCAGCTGACATCAGAAATGGTATTTCTCGTTCCACGTCCTCTTCTGAATCTGGCTTGAATTTCTGGCAGCTCCCTGTTGATATACTGCTGCAACCGCTTCGGGATGATTTTCAGTAAAATTTAACTTGTGGGTGATGTTAATGATATTGTTTGATAATTTCTGAATTCTGTTCGATGACCTTTCTCTGGAATGGGCACAAATATGGATCTCTTCCGGTCTGTTAGCCAGGTAGCTATCTTCCAAATTTCTTGGCATAGGCAAGTGTGCACTTCCAACGCTGCATCTGTTTGTTGAAACATCTCAATTGGTATTCTGCCAATTCCCGGAGGCTTGTTTTTCGCCAATGCCTTCAGTGCAGCTTCAACTTCCTTCAATAACATCGGTTCTTGATCATATGCTACCCTCTGAAATGGCTGAACATCAACCAATTGTTTTTGGTACAGTGACTCTGAGTATTCCTTCCATCTACTTCTGATGATTCCTGCATCATTCAATATTTTGCCCATAGAATCCTTCAAAATTGCAGATAGAGGCTTGAATTTTTTCATCAGTTTTTTCAGCTTCAGAAATGCCGAGTGTGTTCTTCCCTTTTGGTTTTTTAACTCCAGGTCTTTTGAGAATTTCATTAAAATGTTTTACTTTGTCTTCCCGGGCTGCTCTTTGAAATCTTTTGTACAGTTATTTTACTTCATCATTTCTTTCATTCCGCTTTAGCTACGTTCCGCATTAGCTATGTTGAAAAGCAAGTTTCAGTCTCTTCTGACATTCATTTTGGTCTTTCTTTCTTTTCAATGACCTCTTGCTTTCTTCATGTACGACGTCCTCGAGATGTCTTTCCACAACTCATCTCGCCTTCAGTCATTACTATTCAAGCGTCAAATATATTCTTGAGATAGTCTCCAAATTCTGGTGGGATATACTCAATTTCGTATTTTGGCTCTCGTGGACTTGTTTTAATTTTCTTCAGCTTCAACCTGAATTTGCATATGAGCAACTGATAGTCTGTTCCACAGTTGGCCCCTTGGCCGTGTTCTGACTGATTATATTGAGCTTTTCCATGGGATCTTTCAACAGATATAGTTGATTTGATTCCTGTTTTCCATCCAGTGAGGTCAATGTCTACAGTTCCATTTATGTTGCTGAAAAAGGTATTTGCAATGAAGAAGTTGATGGTCTTGTAAAATGCTATCACAGAATCTCTGGCCTCGTTTCTCTCACCAACGCCATATTTTCCAACCACCAATCCTTTGTTTCCAACTTTCGCATTCCAATCACCAGTAATGACCAATGCATCGTGATTGCTCTTTGATCAATTCCAGACTGCAGAAGTTGGTAAAAATCTTCAATTTCTTTATCTTTGGCCTAAGGGGTTGGTGAGTAAATTGGAATATAGTCATATTAACTGGTCTTCCTTGTAGGAGTATGGATATCATCTAATCACTAACACTACTACACTTCACGATAGATTTGGAAATGTTCTTTTTGACGATGAATAAAATGCAATTCCTCTTCAATTTATCATTCCTGGAACAGTAGACCATATGATCGTCTAACTGAAAATGGCCAATACCAGTCCATTTCAGCTCACTAATGTCTAGCATACTGACTTTATGCTTTTCATTTCATTTCTGACAATTTGCAATTTTCCAAGATTCCTACTTTGTACATTCCATGGTCTCATTATTACTGGATGTTTGCAGCTGTTTCTTCTCATTTTGAGTAATGCAACATAAGTGAATGAAGGTCCCAAAAGCTTGACTCCATCCATGTCATTAAGGTCAACTCTACTTTGAGGAGGCAGCTCTTCCTCAGTTGCATACTGAGTGCCTTCCAACCTGAGGGGTTCATCTTCCAGAACTACACTGGACAACGTTCCGCTGCTATTCATAAGGTTTTCACTGGCCAATTTTTTCAAAAGTAGACTGCTAAGTTCTTCTTCCTAGTCTGTCTTAGTGTGGAAGCTCTGCTGAAACCTGCCTACCAAGAGTGACCCTGCTGGTACTGGAATACCAGTGGCAAAGTTTTCAATATCACAGAAATACACAAGCCACCACAGTATGACAAACAGGCAGATACATAAGTTCAAAATGATATTTTAAAAGAATTGGTCAGTTTCAGAAGATGAGAAAAAAACAGTATCTTTTTTTCTTTTTTAACTGTGGTTTAAGTGAAAGTTTACACTTCAAGTCAGTTTCTCATACGAAAATTTACCCACACATTGTTACGTGACGCTAGCTACTCTCCCTATACTGAGATAGCACACTCCTCATTTCCACTCCAGATTTCCCATGTCCGCTCAACCAGCTCCTGTGCATTTCTGCCTTCTCATCTCACCTCCGGACAGAAGCTGGCCATTTAGTCTCATATATTTATTTGACATAAGAAGCACTCTCTTCACGAGTATCATTTTATGTCCCATAGTTCAGGCTAATCTCTGTATGAACAGCTGGCCCTGGGAATGGTTCTATTTCTGGGCTAACGGAGAGTCCGAGGGCCATGTCTTCTAGGGTCCCTCTAGTCTCAGCCAGACCATTAAGTCTGGTCTTTTTACTAGAATTTAAGTTCTGCAACCCACTTTTCTCCTGCTCTATCAGGGACTCTTCTGTTGTGTTCCCTGTCAGGGTTGACACTGGTGGTAGCTGGGCACCATCTAGATCTTCTGGTCTCAGGATGATACAGTCTCTGGTTTATCTGGCCCTTTCTGCCACTTGGGGTAATATTTTCCTTGTGTCTTTGGTGTTCTTTATTCTCCTTTGCTCCAGGTGGGTTGGGACCAACGGATGTATCTTAGATGGCCGCTCGCTAGCTTTTAAGACCCCAGATGCTACTCACCAAAGTGGGATGCAGAACGTTTCCTTAATAAACTTTGTTATGGCAACTGACCTAGATGTCCCCTGAAACCATGGTCCCCAGACTCCCGCCCCTGCTACTCTGTCCCTCGAAGTGTTTGGTTTTATTCAAGAAACTTCTTAGCTTTCAGTTTAGTCCAGTTGTGCTGATTTCCCCTGTAGTGTGTGCTGTCCTTCCTTCCCTTTTCCTAAAATAATTCTTATCTACTATCTAGTTAGTGAATACCACTCTCTCTCCCTCCCCACCCATATCACCATCAAAGAATGTTTTCTTCCATGTTTAAACCTGTTTTTCAGTTCTTATAATAGTGGTCTCATACAATATCTGTCCTTTTTCAATTGACTAATTTCACTCAGCATAATGCCTTCCAGATTCCTCCATGTTATGAGACATTTCATGGATTCATCGTTGTTCTTTATCGTTGGGTAGTATTCCACTGTGTGAATATACCTTAATTTGTTTATCCATTCATCCGTTGACGGGCACCTAGGTTGTTTTCCTCTTTTGCTATCGTGAACAGTGCTGCAATGAACACGGGCGTGCGTATATCTATTTGTGACGGCTCTTATTTCTCTAGGATATATTCCAAGGAGCGGGATTGCTGGATCGTATGGTACTTCTATTTCCAGCTTTTTAAGGAAGCACCAAATCAATTGCCAAAGTATTTGTACCATGTTTCATTCCAACCAGCACTGTGTAAGTGTTCCAGTCTCTGAACAACCTCTCTAACATCTACTGTTTTGTGTTTTTTGGATTAATGCCTTGCTGGGGTGAGATGATATCTCACTGTAGTTTTGATTTGTGTTTCTCTAATGGCTAATTATCGTGAGCATTTCCTCATGTACCTGTTAGCCGTCTGAATGTCTTCTTTGGTTAAGTGCCTGTTCACATCCTTTGCCCATTTTTTAACTCAGTTATTTTCCTTTTTGTTGTTGAGGTTCTGCAGTATTTTGTACATTTTGGAGATTAGACGCTGATCAGATCTGTTGTAGCCAAAATTTTTTTCCCAGTCTGTAGGCTGTCTTCTTACTTTTTTGAAGTCTTTTGATGAGCATAAGTGTTTGATTTTCCGGTGCTCCCAGTTATATAGTTTCTCTTCTGGTGTTTGTGCACTGTTAGTAATGTTTTGTATTCTATTTATTCTATATATTAGGGCTCCAAGCGTTGTCCCTATTTTCAATTCCATGATCTTCATCGTTTTCGATTTTGCATTTAGGTCTCTGATCTATTCTGAGTTAGTTTTTGTATGTGGTGTGAGCTACGGCTCGTTTCACTTTTTGCAGATGGATATCCAGTTATGCCAGTATCATCTGTTAAAGAGACTCTTTTCCCCAATTAACAGACTTTGGGCCTTTGTCAAGTATCAGCTGCTCAAAGGTGGAGGAATTTATGTCTGGATTCTCAATTCTGTTCCACTGGTCTATGTATCTGTTGTTGAACCAGTACTGGGCGGTTTTGACTATCGTAGCAGTATAACAGGTTCTAAAATCAGGTAGTGTGAGGTCTTCCACTTTGTTCTTCTTCTTCAGTAATGCTTTACTTACCTGGGACCTCTTCCCTTTCCATATGAAGTTGGTGATTTGTTTCTCCAACTCACTAAAAAATGTCTTTGGAATTCAAATCGGGATTGCATTGTATCTGTAGATTGCTTTGGGTAGAACAGACGTTTTCACAATGTTGAGTCTTCCTATCCACGAGCAAGGTATGTTTTTCTACTTATGTAGGTCTCTTTTGATTTCTTGCAGTAGCGGCTTGTCGTTTTCTTTTACATCTCTAGTTAGATTTATTCCTAAGTATTTTATCTTCTTGGGGACTATTGTAAATGGAATTGATTTGTGATTTCCTCTTCAAAGTTCTCTCTGTTGGTGTAGAGGCATCCAACTGACTTTTGTATGTTTATCTTGTATCCTGATACTTTGCTGAAATATTCTATTAGTTCCAGTAGTTTTCTTGTGGATTCGGTGGGGTTTTCTATGTATAAGATCATATCATCTGCAAATAGAGATACTTAGACTTCTTCCTTACCAATTTGGATGCCCTTTATTTCTTTTTCTAGCCTAACTGCTCTGGCTAGGACCTCCAGCACAATGTTGAATAAGAGTGTTGATAAAGGGCATCCCCCTGTCTGGTTCCCGTTCTCAAGGGGAATGGTTTCAGACTCTCTCCATTTAGGATGATGTTAGCTGTTGGCTTTGTATAAATGCCCTTAATTATGCTGAGGAGTTTCCCTTGTATTCCTAGTTTGCTGAGAGTTTTTATCATGAATGGGTGTTGGACTTTGTCAAATGCCTTTTCTGCATCGATTGATAAGATCATGTGGTTTTTGTCTTTTGTTTCATGTATGCCAACAGAGAAAGCGTCCCCCTGGAGCTGACGCTGAATTTAGACTTGTAGCCTACTGGACTGTGAGAGACTAAACTTCTCTTTGTTAAAGCCATCCGCCTGTGGTATTTCTGTTAGAGCAGCACTAGATGACTGAGACAGATGGTAAAACTACCTGAAAACAAAGTCTGAACAGTGGTTACTAGTAGAAGAGGAAGGAGGCTGACTCAGAAGAAACACGTGGATGGGGCTCTGGGGAGGGAGGTGGAGTTCTCTTTCTTGACCTTGATGGTGGTTACCAGAGTGACCACCTTAGACTAACTCATTCAGTCACACACTTGTCCTGTATGGTTTTCTGGACTCATGCTTCATTTTACGAGAAAAAAAATAACACACTGAATATAGCAAAGGCCATGAGTTCCTAAGGATGCTAAAGGGAAGGAGGGAGGGAGAGAAAAGAGAGAAAAAGCACAGAGAAAACAAATATCACACTCACTGGGTACCACTGGAAGTTTTACGGCACCAACTCTTACTCTGAACATGATAATTAAAGAGAAAGAACTAATTGCTTATACTGCCTATGCAATATGAAACGTATTTCAGGGGCATAAAATAGCCTATAGAGCGAGGGAAGGTTCTTCATACTGAACAATTCCAGCTAGTAATACAAAAAGAATGACAGAATTGTAAAGTCACCATTTTGCAACTTCTGATGAAAGAATGGACTCAGGCAGTGGTCACTGAGGGACTCTAGCACTGTCAGGGAAAGGTTTACGACGACCCGTATGAGGAAGAGTCTCACCAAAGCCCCTCATTAATGTGAGCACCACTCCTGTCATGATTAAAGCGTTCCTGCCACAATTAAATAAAAAAGTAAAATCAAACACTAAATATCTAAACCTTCTCAAGTCTCTAGATCCTACTTTCAGGTACAGGAAATGAGGGGAAAACAACACAAGAAAGCCATAGATAAATCCAGAACCTCGGCCATTCTACAGTTAACCCAGTTTCTTCAAGAGCATGGAAACAGGGAGGAGGGTGGCAGGGAGAGTGTTCTTGATTAAGAGATTACATAAGAAAACGTTCTCTTTTTTCCTACGGAGAGACACATACTGAGACTTTTAGTGTAAAAATGGGATTTTCTCAGAAACCAAGGGCAAGAGGGAGACACATGCAAACACTGGTTCATAATCGGCTCAAAGATGAGTAGTCAGTTTAGAAGGCCAACTGTACTCTCTACTTTGTCATCAAGAAAAGCTTTTAAAATTAAGCACAAAAGGGTGGAGGGAGCCTGTGAAGAGGCTGAGTGTGAGAGTCAGAACATGTGGCAGTCCACACTAGCATTTCAGAGGCAGGGACAGCTGGCCCCTGGCCTCGGAGGTGAGGACTGCTTGCTCAGAGTGCCCAACCGGTTGGGGTAGAACCAGCACAAGCTTCGGCTCTCTATTCTGGGCCAGCACAAATCCATCAAGGAAACAGACATCTAGAGTGCGGCATGGGCTGCAGGAGACCCAGTGTCCACACGGGCGCAAGTGAAGGGGAGAGTAGGTCCACTGAGTGCGGCCCAGCACTGCAGGCCAGCAGACAGAGCGGTGCCAGGATGGGCAGTGCGGCACTCAGCCTCTCACATGGAAGTACCACGTAATTCTAAAACTATCAGCTAAGACCCTGTCACGCAGTCCATCAGATGGCTCAGCAGGCCCAAGATCAGAAATCTTGCTAGAACGGCAGCCACATAAATCAATCAAGAAGCTGCATAATGACCTCGACTTCAGCAAAGGCCAGGCCAGGGGCCGGACTGGGCGCACAGTTCCCCTCACAGCCTCACCCCAACAAGCCCTGATGTGCACCTTCAGGCAACCACACTACTGCCCAGCAGCCTGAAGTGCTGAAAGAGCTTCTCTAGAAACAATTCGAGAAATGCTCAGAGATGGCAGCTCCTCCCTCACTTTCCCTCCCTTCTCTGGAAAAGATGCCGGAAGGAGCCGTGACAGAGTCTCCCTAGACGCAACAGCCACGGGGGCTCAAGAAAGCCTCTGAGAACCCTGGGGTGGAGGGAGGGTGGCAGAGAAAGTGACCACAGCTCACAGAGCAGAGGCTCGGGCATCCACTTGGCAGGAGGGGCCACTGACTGTGGGCTGTGCCGGGCAGCACCAGGTCCTAGGCAGCAACTCACGCTAGCTTCCTCTAACCACCTCTGACTTCACAGCAAGGCGGGGAGGCCTTTACACGATCATGGAGGAGAAATGAGACCCCAGGGCCATCTTATTCAAACACAGTTTGTAGGATATCCTCTTTACAGGCTTCCTGTCCACGGTGATTTCATAACTGGTATTTGCTCCCTGTTTTGGGAGTGTCTACCCAGGTCCCTGGTCACATAAGCCAACTGATCTTAGGGGGAGGAAGGGGCTTCGCTGTCTGAGGACTGGCAGAAAGGGTGTTTTCCAAGTGCTGCCAGTTTGGGCTGTTGATGTGAAGGTGAACTTACCTCGTGGTCCACACTCTCGGTGGCCATGCACTGGTTATTGGCCAGGGTGGTGATCTCTCGGCTCTTGGGGGTTTCCATCCGGCAGCTACACAGAGGCACTTCCTGGAGGCCATCTGCGTCCGCTGTCCCAGGACCGTTGGCCAGCCCTGCAATGCACACGGACAGGTGTCAGCACTGGCTGGGGGGACAACGGGTCCAGCAAGGGCATCCCCCACGTCAGATCCACAGCCCTGAACCTCAGGTTGGCCCAGAGGCAGCCCTCACTCGGTCCTCATGGCGACCTCACCCAAGGAGATTCATACAAACAGTACACTGAGCCCGGAGATGGCCCCAGCCCTGTGCAGTCCTGGGAGGCGACCCAATCCACCACTCTGGCTAACGGTCCTCTTGCTGTTTCCAAAGAACCCCTTGTCAATCCATACTCCCAGGAGTGCTGAGAGAGGGAACCTACTTCACCAACACTCCTAAATCTCCTGGGTTTCAAAGAAACAACATTCACTATACGCTGAAACCTCATTCTCCTCACGTGGTTTTGGAATTGCAATAACACAAAGACATTCCTTTACAATGGTTCACTTATCATCTAGAGCGATATTCACCGCCTACTAAGCTGAAGAAGTGAGGCACTGGAAAAAGACACCAACACACAAACTAGGGACAGTCAAGGCTGAAAATGCGAATTAATGACAACAGTGCCAGAAGCACAGTCACCCCCATTCACGACTAGGCAGAGAGGACCAGTGGAGCTTTCGCCGCCCAGTCTATAGCCTCCCCTCCTGGCCTTGCTGAGATGGCAACGTCACCTCAAATTCAACTCAACAGATCTAAGACGGAAGGTGAGGAGCGGCACAGTGCAAACATGGGCAACTGCTGATCAGCTCAGGCCTGGACTCTTGACTTCAACCCAGAGCAGCAGGTGGCTCTCCCCTCAGACGGGCACCCCGAGTCTCTCCTGTCAGAGGCGCACCCCAGGTCTCTCCCATCAGAGGGGCACCCGGCACCTCCCCCATGAGAGGGGCACCCCGGGTCTCTCCCATCAGAG